>NC_057686.1:1554652-1595110 GCF_014466175.1 Vespula pensylvanica
CAATCATAACCTTACTCATTACAAGCGACTTCGTTAAAGCTCGCCTTTGATTGGCTCCTCGTAAACTTTACTCTGTTATAACCTATTAAAATTGTTATATAGAAATGTTCATGAAATCAATTGGATCGATCGATTATTTAATAATTAAATTGCAGATATTATTTTATTTATCATATTTTTATATAAACAATATATATATATATGTATATATATGGACAGAAATATTGAAAGTAAACGGAGTTGGAACGAAAGCATCTTTCTTCTTTGCGTACAAATAAAACGTAAATATGAACTAATCGTTTGAAATGAAAATCGTTTGAAATTTGCTTTCGATTAATTTAACCATTTGTAACAAATATACGTCGTTTTGTTGCTATGTAATATTTTATAGAGATACAAACTATTTTCTTTTTCTTAATTTTCTTTTTACTTTTGGACAACGATACATATGTAATATGTATGTATATATGATGCGTATATATATATATATATATGCATATATATATATATACACGTACGCATATACACACATTTGTTCCTTTATTATTGATTAATAAAGATTACAGATTTCGTTTATGACAATGCGCGCAAAAGTTGTAATACAATTGCCAATGTTGAAAATATTTGCATATTATTATTACGCTACTAGCATAATACGATATACAGTGTAATAATAACCTAAAAAACAAAGAACAAAAATAGAAAAGAAAAGAAATGTATCTGGTTTTTCAACATGTTCTTCTAACTAAATAATAATAATTAACAATTTTCGATAAGAACATTATATACATTCGTGTAAAGATAATTTTCTTAAGATAAATACATATGTAATTTCTTTTACTAGTTTATACCATCTTATGTGGCGTGAAGGCAATAGTATTGTTTGTCTCATTCGTTTCTTTTCATTCTCTTTCTCTTTCTTATATACCTTTATAAGTATGTATTTTAATACGTCTTTTGTTTACTTTTTTGTTTCTCTAAGGTGAATTAAAGATTTCTATGTCTTGAAATAATTTAACAAACGTACATAGACGCAACCGATTATAAACATGTTTACATACTTATTTACATGAAACTTTGTTAGAATGGTATATAAATGTACATTATCTTAAAATTATCATTATTTTTTCTGAAGCCTGCACATATACTATTATGTTGATAATAAAATAAAAAAGTAAGATTTTTCAGTTACAACGGCCAGATACATTTCTATTTTTTCATATGTATTATGAAATACAAAATAAAATTTCTTTCGTACGTTTTATATCGCACATATTGCCAATTAATCTTCTTATTCTAAAAGATCAATAAGAAGAAAATGACTTTCTAATGAAATAATAATTGTTGTGTTCTTTACTACTTAACTAACACTATCGATGATTACCTTTTCTTTATTGTACTTTGTAAACTAAATTCTCCTTTTACAGAGTAATGTACAATGTAATCTTAACATAGATTATAAGTGTCATATACATATATATTGATATTATTTCATCTATACATGTCAATTTAAGAGGTTATCGCTAATTCCATATAAAAAATTAGTTAACATTAACAAACATTTTAAATTTATATCTCTGATATAGTTTACATATTTTGGTTTTTATAAATCTTAGTATTTGCACAGGCTTCTGGTTAATTAGATAATTGTTTTTTAATAATTCAATGGACATTAAATATAATCGTACTTTTTCATTTTTTTTTCTTTCTTTTTTTTTGTTTTTCCCTATCAGAATAATCGTTTGTAAATTTTTATACTAATTGTAAAATACTGGCAGATTAAATAATGTAAAACACACTCGGTGAGAGCTACAAGGATCTGCCTTTGTAATATAATAAACGTTTGATGGCAGGAAGAGCAGAATTGTGTATATATGTAAATATTTAATATAAATGATCGTAATGTATGTATATATAAGAGAATAAGTAAATAACGCTGATATTGAGAAAAGCATGGTTAAAGATGAAAGAAAATTATATTAAACGGGTACATGTGTTAGTGATTAAGCTTAATAATTATCTTATTTTTGTGTGAAATTTTATAAAATATTATAAGATACAGATTCATATTACGCATATGAAAACATAAAATGTTTTGAAAATCTTAAATCATTAACTTAGACATTTAGTACTTAATCTTTAATTTATTTATTAAACAAGGATATACAATGTAAAAATAAAAATATATAGTATTTTATATAATGATATTATAATCTTGTGCGTATACTATAATTTTCTGATTGTTATAATATTTTATTTTGATGAAAACAAAAGCATATCTTTTGGATGTATTATAACGTTAATACAAAAGTAAATAATTTTGATGTAACGAATGAACTCTAGCACGTTTTCCGAGAGTAATATGAATCCTATCTCAGTAGTGCCATACACCACTCCAGTGTTCTTTTGAAAACTTTTCTATCGAGTAAGAATTTGTCTCAGAGCATTTACTAAAGTTGTAAATATTGTTGTGTAACAATTCGTAAAGTAAATTAATAAGATGTAATAAAACTATGAAAAAAATCTAAGACAATCATTGTGAATACCGAGTTTATTCATACACTCTTTCACTAAATAATCATGTTAGACTTGTTTTTCTAATATGATTAGAATAATTAAGACATTAAAATAACATAATATAAGTAATATATTCGTATCCCATTTTTGATATAACTTAAGTCAATATTGTTATTAACATTCTCTTTCTTCTCATTCTTGAAACCATTATTCATTAATACTTCTGATAAATGTATTATATATTTTTTTAGTAAGCTGTAAGTGCATAATTATCTTTCAGATACAAATATATTGTATCTTTACTTGCACACGTATGCAAGTACATAAAAACTTGAAAATACAAAGTAAAGCAAGAAAAAAAAAAAAGCAAAATGCTTATGTATGTATCTTATTTCTAAGTAAAATAAACGTCGAAGTGGAAAGTATCGTCCATATAGAAATAAATTTCTATACGAATCGTTAGAAAAATTATTGCCATAAACTTTGAGTGAATTATATCAATGTACTCTTCTCAATCGATAAAAAACAAAATGATTTACATTTTGTTATAAAACTATCCATTGCTTATATTTCGGGATACTTTTTTTCTTTAATGGAAGTGCATTTGTCAATACATAACGCTACTCTGAGCTGTAAGCAATTACACTATCCTATTGTTAGAGAGATACACAATAATTCACTATGTAATACATATGCATGTATGTATGTATGTATATATAATGATAATAATAATAAACACACACGCACACACACGCACACACACACACACACACATACATATATATGTATGTAAAATGGGCTTTGGTCTGGAGTGGTGCGGGCTGATATCGATTTAAACAAAATTTTTTTGAAGTAGTCAGTGTCACATTCTTCGACTAGTTTATGTGAATATAATGTAGACAGTACCTTGTACTTGTCACTCAGTTTGAGCGCAAGCACGAGTCTTCCATCGCTGCGGCGTGCAATAACGTGCGTGCGTGAACACAGGAACCAAGTTGTATGTACGGAATCCAGAGCTCATTTTACTTGCTTCATTAATGCAATACCATATTGCCTATTATATCGATTATTCTGTAGTTTATTTCAGTTTACGATAAATAGAAAAAATTTCATGCAGAATAAAATGAATTTGTGCCATGAATAAGAAATAACAAACTATTGACAAGTAACACACTTGCGTTTCATTACATTTAAATAGAAAAATAAATTTTGTAGGGACCAGTAAAGGAATATGTAACGATGTTTTAAACTTATTAAACGTTCAAATCTATATATGTATATATATATACATATATATATATGTACATACACATATATGGTTACATATTGATAATTTATATCAATTCATGGCAAACAGGTTATAATTCTAATACATAGCTTTTTCAATTTCAATAATAACTGCAAGACTGGGAGCTACGCACAAATCGGAATGAGAAGGCCATTATTTTTTTATCAAAGACAGTATATATAAAATATTTATTTTTTTTTTTTCTTTGATTTAGCAATGACCGTTAGCACAATATATTCATTCATTTGTTCTGCTAGGAAAATATAAAAGTATGTACAATTCAATAAATTAATAGTTATTTAGAGTATAAGGTATGAATATACTCTCGCTGTACAGTACCTGTAGTATGATTCAAAATTAACTATATTCAAGTCCTTAATGAGATTATGAAGAACTAACTGGCATTTAATACAGATGGCAAATATGTAATTTTATAGTTATCTAAAAAGGAATCCCTAAGACTTTACTTGCATTTTGTATGTATATTTACATTATAGATAGGTCCTGTGTTCACTATCACAGCAAGATCTAAGCAGCATTTTTTTTTTCTTTTTTTATACAGGAAGAAATTTTTAAATTCGTACGTGTTTTAAATGAATACTTTAAAAAAAGACTTCTAAAAGAACTCACTGGACCCACAGCTCCCTCACCACTCCAGAGTTTAGTACTCCAAGTCCACATAATCAAATTCATTTCACTTTCTGCGTAATAACATGACTCTATGTACAATGTATTGTTTGGAATCATATTTTACATGAATCTATTCATAGATTCTCTTTGCTTTACTTTGGTCTATTTATCCTCAAATGTTGAACCTTTTACAAAGCATCTGCTGCTTGCTCCAGAATTGGTTGTTGGTCACTATTATTTTCACTCACACACTCAGATTTTTCAACTTGCTCCACACATTGTTGCGACGAGTCCTCTGTTTGACCGACTGTCTGATATTCACATTGTTTATCATCATTACACTGATTTTGTTCAACGTCATTGCCAGAAGTTGCATCTACATTAGATTGATAGGAACTACTTTGTTCTTCTTCGTTATATTGATTTTCATGTAGTTCTTCGTTATTGGTTTCATCACTCTGTTCAATTTTTAAATGATGCACATCATTTTGCTCTTCGACTTGCTCTCTATCAGTAGGGCTATCATCTTCCATTTGTACTGATTGATCGTATTCGGTAATTATTTCTGTTTTAGGTTCTATGTTTTCGAAATTTCCATCCTGTATTAGGTCCGTCTTGTCTTCAATTCCTTCGGCGGATGTCGCTTCGTCTATATTTTCCGTTATAGGAGGGCTTACATTACCCCACCTTGATTTCCTATTTCTGTTACGATTTTCTCTATCTGAAATATTGTTTTTATAATCTGTATGTTTAGTTCCTTTTTGTTTGTCTCGAGCAAGATGATTTTCTCTCTGGCTATGATTATCAGTTTCCGGAGTACTACTAGATTGCGAGGATGTCCATGGGCCTGGTGCTCCACTTTCTTGATTCCTCCAAGGTCCTTCGGGACCGTGCATAGTTGGTGGACCCATCGGACCAAACGGTCTCATGTGTGGACCTGGTGGACCGCGTACGTCATCAAACGGTGGCCGGAAGAAAGGATCAGCTTCTCTGGGATCAAACGGTGGGGGTCCACGTGGTCCGAACGGAGGTCGAATTCTCATTCCTCGTGGACCCATACCTCGAGGATGGAAGATTAAAGGTCCTGAAGCAGGATGTATTTAGAGAGTGCTCAAGAATAAATGATAAATATATAGACATATATATATATATATAAACACACATATATATATATGTATGTACATAGAAAAGTTGTCAACGACTTGAAACTTACCTGGTCCTCTTGATCCCATGCCAGATCCACGCGGTCCAAATCCTTCAGGTCCTACAGGACCTCTCGGACCTCGCAAACCCATCATTGGTGGTATTCCGAAAACAGGATCCATCGGACCTCCAAAGAAATCTCTTCTTCGCGGATCAAAATCAGGTCGTTCGCCGTGACTTCTCGGATCAAAACCATCCTGCAAACGTGGATCAAAACCGTCGCGTCGCATTTCATATTCGAAACGATCTCTTTCATAATCTTCAACCGGTCTTCGATTTCTTATATCCGACCGATCAAAATCTTCTCTGGATGGTCCTAATCTAGGCGTAAATTCATCCGATCGTGGACCATTATGTCCTAATCTACTTTCGAACTCATCTTGAAATCTTCCAGCTTGCATTCTTGGATCCATAAAATCATCTATCTGAGATCCTCTTAATGGTCCAGTAGATCCCCGTGGAAAATTTTGTCTATCTCTGTCCGTTAGGTTTCTTTGCTGATAATCTCGAGGATCTTGTGGACCACCTCGAAAATCAGGTCCTCTAGGAGGAAAATCTACACGTTCTTGCACGTTACCAGCAAATTTTGGGATATCCATTAATGGCAATGGCATATCGTTGGGTCTCCGAGTTCCAGAATTTTCTTCGAAATTTCTTTCAGTTCTCTCGCTACTTCGTTCGGTTCTGTTACTTCGAATATTTCTATCCATACGATCGTCTATAGGCAATGTACCATCGGCCAATTGTCTCAATCGCTCAGCAAGACTTGGTTTCCCATCCTTCTTAGCTATCGCATCGTTATCTTGAAGATTTTGATTTGATATATTTGAACATTCCGAATGCCTCATAGAATTCTCACGATTTTCTCTTATATCTCTATTGTCTCTATCTCTTCTATCATCTCTATCCCTTTCTCTTCCATCTCTCGCATCTCTACGGCGATCACGACCTCGGTCTCTTCCTCTACCTCTGTCTCTACCACGATCCATTCTAGAATCATTGACGTCACTACGATCACTTCTGTCACGTTCACGATCCCTTCTATCTCTATTTTCACGATCTCTATCTCTCTCTTTATAATCGATATTTTGTTGATCATTTTCTAGCCTATTGTCACTGGTGCCTGCACCCATGTTCATCGCCGCTATAAGCTGATCACTCAAATTTGGTTTCTCTTTGGAAGTGTTGTTGCTCACGTTCAGTGGCATGGCATCTTCCATTTCAACATCCATATCATCAGAGTGATGTTGAGGTAGTTGCATCTGCATCGGGGGTGCTGGACCTACTCCATAAGACTGACGAAGCATTGGTAGATTTGGTATGTTTGTTTCTGAGGTAGGCGGAGGTACTCCTATCGGTGGAACATTGTGTGGCATCCCTGTATCATATACGAGTTATAAAAGATTCACTTGCGTCTGACGAAGATCGTATAACAGATAAATTATCTACCAGTTGAATTCGGTTTGTCCGACGGTGCGGCTGGTGCAGGTAATGGAATTTGCGTTAAAAGACCTACACCAACACTTGCACCAAATGGAGAATTGACAGGTGGAGTCAGCATAGTCTGCATCATTCCTGGAGGTCCCAAGAGACTTTGCATATTGGGTGGAGGTACTCCAATTGGAACATTAGGCATTAAACTGTGTGCCATAGGGAGACCCATAGGTCCTATCATACCTATCATGATTTCACGTTGTATCAAAATATACTAGAAATTTGTCGACTGAGATACAACTTTGTGTTCTATTACTTTATAATTATCGAATCCAATAGCGCATATACTAGTTACGTCTTACAAATTTTCGTTAAAATCTATCTTGAATTTAATCGAATGAATTTAAATAAAACTTACGTGGAACACCGGTCATCGTAAAAGCTGATGGCATCATTTGTAATTGTGTGTTTGGAGGGGGCAAAAGTGCAGCTGATGTTGGTGGTCGTATCGGTGGTGGTTGGCTAGTATCGACTAACTGCGTCTGCTGTTGCTGTTAAAAAGAAATATTGGAAATATATATAACACTCGTAATATTATTTGTTAATGTTCAAAATTAGATGCAGCAGTTACCGATGCAGCAGCTAACGCCTGTTGTTGCATTTGTAATTGATGTTGCATGATATCTATATTCCCGCCAGAGTGCTTCAATTTTCCTGCAATATAAATAAACAAAAATAACGATTTATGTATCAAGTGGTTCTCCATAACGTATTAATGCGATATTTGAAACGAATGTTTTGAATTTGCTTGACCAAATTAATATCGATTTATCCAAATTGGCTCAGATATTCAAAGTTACTTTAGCAAGTTGGTTCACGTTATATATAAGCGTGTTATATATAACTGGATTAACTTGCAAAACGCGTATCTATTGATTTATATAAAACTTTTCAAAATTCCTATAACTTCATATACCTTTCAAATTTGGTGGTAATGTATCTTCATCTATCATACCACCTTCTTCCAATAGTTCTAGATCTTGATCCGTAATATTAAGTAACTTATTCCATGGAATATAACTGACACCAAGTTCTACTTCCCAATAATCTTTCCATTCTTTTCCTTTCACTCCTTTACCTGGAGCCCACGCTAACTATAAAATGATAAAATATTATATAGAATTATATTAGAATTTAATTTCTCAAGATTACATATTTTTTTTTTATAAACGATAAACTTACAGTTATAGCTTTCCCTTGCATTTTATGATTCTTTAATTTTGTAAGAGCTCGATAAGCATCTTGTCTTCTGTTCATGCAAATGAAAGCACAACCCCTAGGTGATATGAGATCGATGCTAACAATGTCACCAAACTCTCCAAATGTGTCAGATAACTCTTCTTGATGAACTAATTTGGATAAATGACCGACCCAAAGCGTTGTGCTACAAACTGCAAGAAGATCTTTGTGCTGATATATCTATTTATTAAATATCCTTGATATAAAATCACGTTTTGAACGTACCGCTTAATTTATCTCTAATTATCGGAGGTAATCCACGTTTACGACGTTCTCTTTCCTTTTCTCTTTCTTCCTCGGTCATTTTCTCTCGGCTGTCATCTCTTTTTCTATCGCGACCTCTGTCTCTAGATCGTGATCTATGATCAGAAAAATATCAAAGTAATTTATTTATACTATGTAATTATAAATATATCAAATCGATATACATATAATATATGTATGTATCTACAAATTTATTTACCTTCTTCTTCTTGATCTACTTCTAGATCGAGATTTTCGATCTCTGTCCCTATCTCTGTCTCTGTCTCTATGCCGAGGTGATCTAGACCGACTATGATGCCTATATCTCTCAGGTGATCTACTTTGTGATCGAGTATTATCACAATTTACAATTTCAACGCTACTACTATCGCGTCTTGCACCATTTCTGTAACATTAATATATTATTTTTTTTACAGAGAATATATATATATATATATATATATGCACATTCTTCGTTTGTATGTAATTCGAATTGTAATTTCGTATGTATGTATGTATATATATATCCACCTATATTTTTATTGCTTAGTATCATGTAAAAATTACCCAGAAAAATCTTGCGATTCTTGACGTTCGTCGATTAAAGGACTTTTTTGATTCTGATGACCAGTTTGATTTATCTGCCTCATGTTTGACAAAGGTTGCGAAACATATGGCATTGCTGGAGGATAACCAGGTGGTGGTTGAGTCATATCTTGAATAACTCCAGTAGTTGTACTTGTTGAATACGTACTTTGTTGATTTGGTTTCAGAATGTCTGTAGGTTTCAGCTCGCATTCTGATGCAAAAGGTAAATTCTAAAAACATGATTTATATTTAGGACTATTTCAAATTTATCAAAAATATTTCAATGTTTTAGTAACATACAGGAACAGTTTGAGCCAAATGTTTATCAAATTCTTCTTCTTGTTGTTTCATCTGTTGCAATTTGCGCATTTTTTCTTCCATTTCATGCTGCGAAGAGGACATATTTCCTTGCATCGTTTGTTGTAATGTCTGCAGTTGTCTAAGTACCTACACACGATAATATTTTGACTAAATAAAATACAATAACAATTACCAAAATATTGAGAATGCTTTTGTAAATATATTTCCACCCTTTTATCAGGAATGAAAACATTAATACCTCAGGATTTGTCAGTAGCAATCCAAGGCTTTCCAAACTATTACTTGTGGATACAGCGTTATGTTGAGATGCAGCAGCAGTAGCAGTAGTAGGTGAACTTGCAACCACAACGTCATCATCTTCTTCTTCTCCATAATCGAAATCCAAAAGTTTTTTATCAAATTTTACGGAAGTCTTCGATTCATTTGTGGCCTCTTGCTTCTTCAACAGCAATTGTTGTAAATGTTGTAATTGATCAAGAAACGATGAATCAACTTGATTTGCATTAGATTGCCCCTAAAAAGACGAGAAATTTTCTTTTTTTTTTTTTTTTTTTTTTTTTTTTACTTTTCACACAATGCAACAATTTCTAGTTTTTAATTTAAATCTATGTTAGCGTATTAAATTATTTCCACGGAATCATGTGTACTAACTATGTTAGCTGTTTCTATCTTTGTTTGTGCTAGCCATACTGGGTCAATTGGTTTAGTGGAAGAAAATAATTTCTGATCTTTTGCAACAACCTTTACGGCAGATGGAGGAGTCTTTGTTACTGCAGAAATATTGCTCAGGTTATTACCAGATGATGTGTTCAATGTACCTGTAAATAAAATTAATATAAAACGTAATTCTAAAATCGTAAAAAATCATACAACCAAAAATATTTACCATTTGCGTTTACTGGTTGTTCTTTATGAATGGGATGATTGGGATCAGCTAAATCAAAAAGTGGTTGTATAACTTCTGGAGGAAAAACAGCATTTTTTTGCCAAAGATTTAATACACGTATAACTTTGCTTTTATCTTCCTGTGGACATTTTAAAAGGTTCAGAAAAGTTGTTTGCATATTTTTTGCAAAACGAGGTGCAAAGACATCTTTTTCCATTCCAAATTGATGTCTTGACTGTCTTACGATTGAATCTATTACGTATAATCCTGGCACTTTATATTCTGGTTTACACTGAAAGCAAATACATTTGTATAATGAATACACGTACGTATACATTTTTATTAAATAAATAAACAATTAATTAAACTTACTTTTTGAATAAATTTTTCCACGCTTTGTACAACATGTTTATAAAATTTTATTGCTTTGATAGCTCCGCGTGTAAGAGAATTCATTTTAGCTTTAGAAATTGGTGGTTTAACATCATACAGCGCAGAAAGCTGAAATAAATTTTAACATTAGAAAGATTAATTACAAGTTTGTACGAATGAAACAAAAAAATTAAAAATCTAACTAATGTTTCACGAATAGATGTACGATATACTAATTGCAAAAAAATTTAATCGAGCAAAAGTTTGTTTGTTAAAATTGTAATATTGAAAAAGTAAATCTATATGGATTACATACGTATATACAATTATGTCACAGTTTTATTTATTTCGATAAATCAAACATTTAATCATTCGGATGATATAGCAGCAATAATTAATGCAAACTATTTGTTTATTGACATAGTCTAATTATTCAATTAAACTATTTAATTTACGTTAGGAAAACAAGAAAAATAAAGTTATGGCAGAGTATCGTTAGCGTCTCCACGATATATAACTTATCATTGTATTTTTAAAAGAAAATATTCATGTAGAAAAATATAAAATAAAAAATAATCTCCATAACATAATATCAACAATAGTAATTTGATGTACGCGACGTCCCTGTAAAATCTAAAGAGAGGGAGGATTGCCTTTTCGACGATGACCTCTAAAACCTAGAGAAATCTTATTCTTACCTCTGCGTTAAATGCTTTGACCGCTTCCATCGTGCAAAAAATTCGCTCGATGAACAGTCACTAAGTTTTATACACTTTCGTGTGGCAAAGTATAAAGCGGTTCGCGATAAATTGCATGTCTTTTTATCACGCACTGTGTAGCTGGGCCATGCCATTCAAGATGGCAGGTCCATTTCCCAATATGCATCACGGGGCGGCGATGTGACGTCACACCTGTCGTATCAATCGGCAATATACATCGCATTTTTCAAACTAACTCGAAACATTTCAATAATTAGAAATATTTTATTAATATTTATTTTTGACTATGTTAATTATAAAATAAAGATCTTATCGGATTTCTATTTATTGAATTAAATTTGTTTAATTTACAAGAATCCCATATTGGTTATATAAAATTGCAAAACTTCAACTATTCATTACAGATGATTATTATATTGTTAAACGATCGAATAAATAATTCTAATCAAATATTTGAATAATAAATATTTATATTCATTTTATATTGTCTAATAGATACGCGTATGTATGTATAGGGATAAGGCATTTCGCCTATCCAATGAAATTTTTGCAAACTTGAATCTGACATTTTTAATTGGTTATTAATTAGTTTGAACGAAAAATAATATTAAGCGAAAATTAATGTCAAATAACAATTATGAAACATTGCGATAAAAAAAAATTTTTTATAGAATAGTAAAATAAAAGAATCAAGTATTTTCATATTTAATATAATGTAGAATATCATATTATGAAAAGTAAAAATAACTAATATGATAAGTCACTTTCAATTGTTTTGTAAAATTACTTTCATCTTATATTCTCAAAAGGCGGGAAATACGAATTATAATCTATCTGTATTTGATAACATAACCTACAATGGTACTAAAAAGCTTATCTTTGATTATAGATAATAAAATAAAAATTTGCGCTTAATCGAATATAAAAAAGATTTGTCGCAAAAGTTTGGGGACTTTCGGTCACTCCCGCAATTTTTCGCACACAAGCAATCTACGGAATATTACAAAATATTTATATTTTTTATTAACACACAAGTAAAAATGTATAAGAATATTAGATTAATTTATACGTTAATTATTGGAACTTTTTCTATTGCTTTATTTATTTATGGATTTTTTCCTATTGTACACTACGATAATACTATAGCATCAATGAATGATATACCACAATTTATAGATAATGTAAGGTATGTTCTTTGTGTAGTTTTGAATATAAATATAAAACATTCACAAAAATTAGTTGTAAATACGTATACTATATTTTATCTTTTAGGGTAGAAAGAGATGCTTTATATAAACCATTAGTAAATAAAGTTATAATTATGGTAATTGATGCATTTCGTTGGGATTTTATATCGGATTCGGTTGGAAAAGCTGCTATGCCAATAACGAATAAACTTATAGAGAATCCGTTTGTATGTTTATTGCAAGCGAAAATAGAACCACCAACAGTGACAATGCCTAGAATAAAAGTATGATAATCAAATTTATAATTTAATCTCAACAAAAAAATATTATCAAGTATCTTTATTAAAATGTATTAAACAAAAATAGGCAATGACAACAGGTAGAGTACCAACTTTTGTTGACATGGTTTTAAATTTGGGAAGCGAGCCTATTGTAAGTGACAATATTCTACTTCAAGCAAAGACTCATAATCACGATATAATATTTTATGGAGATGACACCTGGCTAAAATTGTTTCCTACCATGTTTAAACGTTATGATGGTACTACATCATTTTTTGTTACTGATTTTACAGAGGTATGCAATAGTTGACGATATATCATATAAGAAAATTTTATATTATTTATAATTATCTAATGTAATACATTTAGGTAGACAATAATGTTACAAGACATATAGATAATGAATTCCATAATACTGATTGGTCGATAATGATTCTTCATTATTTAGGATTAGATCATATTGGACATGTAACTGGACCATTTAGTTCTTTAATCAAACCAAAACTTACTGAAATGGATAATATTATAGCAAAAATATATTCAAAAATTTTGCATTGGGTAAATCGATAATAATGTTGATCAATATTTTTTTATATCATTGGTATAAGGATTGTTCGAATTATTTTATGATTTTATGTTTTATTAGAATGAAAATGGTATTGGTCCTATTTTGTTTGTAATTTGTGGGGATCATGGTATGAAAGATTCTGGAGGTCATGGTGGTGCAACATTACAAGAAACTACGGTACCTATCATTGCAATTGGAGCGAATTGTTCTAAATCATATACTCTACCAAAAAAAATAGCTCAATTAGATATGGCAGCAACATTATCTGTGATATTGGGTCTACCTATACCATATTCCAATTTTGGAAGTGTGGCATTAGATTTATTAGATAACTTACCTATCTCTAGAAAATTATTTGCACTTTATTACAATGCAAAACAAGTTCATACTCAATTCAAAAAATTGACTGATTACAACTTTCAATGTGAGTAATTAATAATTTATATATATAGCAAATAAAATAGCTATATCAAAAATTTGCATTTAAAATTCGTTTTACAGATGCTCATCATAAATACATAGATGCAGTAAAACTTCATCTTGCTTGGCTAAAATCTGTTAATAATTCATATGAAACAGGATATGATGTTATAGCTGCATACCGTTCAGCACTTAATGAAATGAAAGAGTTATTAGTAAAAAATATATTAAAAAATGATACACATTTAATGATTACAGCAATGTTTTTTCTGTGTCATGTATGTATGATCTACTTGCTTCAATGGATTAATTATCAAGGACATATATAGAATTATCTTATTTCTGCATTTTAGGTCTCATGGATTTTATTGTATGACCAATATTATCCATTAGTAACTTTTAAAAAAGTATTGAAGTTATTTATGATAAATTTATTGTTATGGATAATGATAATTTCTTTCTGGAGTTTTGAAATTTTAAGCTTATCTCTTTTTAGTAATATAAAAAATTGTGTATTTATATTAAGCATTATTGGACTTTTGTTTTTAAACTGTTACTTCCTTGCTAAAATTAAATATCATCATTATTTTAATATTAAGGTAAAAATTATTGTTAGAGTATAAATAACAATACATATATATAATCAATATTAAAATATAGATTAATATGAATTTTTTTATTAGTTAAAAAATTTTAAAACCTTCGAATGGATTTTTTTCTATGGAATATTAATACATGCTATAAGTCTAAGTAGTAGTAGTTATGTGGAAGAAGAACATCAAACTTGGTATTTTTTTTGGGTTTCATTCCTTGTGCTATTGCTTTGTAAGAATAGCAAAACAATTATAATGCAATCTTTAAAGTAAGTCATTTTCTAATCTACTTTTTAATTATAAAAAAAAATATATCTAATCCTCTTAACTTAAATTTATAGGATACGTGTACATAGCACACAATTTCTGATCTCTATTGAAATATTACTATTGCTCACAGGACACAGAATCTTTCGAACGTTAAACAGTACTGGTAATAAATATAATCATCTTCCTGATATTGCAGGATATTTAATGAAAGAAGAATCAAAAGTCAATATAACAGTCTTTGTTATTATTGGTAATTATTCAGATATGTATCTATATTATAAGTGAAAAATTTATTATAATTTAAAATCTTGTTGTTTTAGCTCTTGCACTTTTAGTATGGATTGGTTTTATACATGACAACAAATCAATATATAGATGGTATGCTTTATTTTTGAATATAGGATTATCTCTATGTATTTATCTTCGTCACACGAACAATCAAACTATAATACCTATATCATTATATCATCCATTTAAGTAAGTATCTTAAATTATATATGATAAAATAAAATATAAGATAGAAAAAAATATATATAATTAATTTTTTCAGAGACGTAAAGGAGATACTAATATTTTGGAACTTATTTACAATATTCTGTATATTCTCTGCATACAGATTGATTTTAGTAGCAAAACGTAATAAAACAAATTTTTTAAGTTATATCATATTTTTTCTTATACAAGCATGGATTATGGTATCAGCATTATTACATCAACCATACAATCTAATATTACTTCCGATACAATTAATAATCATTTGTATAATTAATTCAATATTAAAATATAATAATATAGGAAAAATTAATATACTTATAAATGCTTGGATTGGAAATGTATTTTACTTTTATCAGGTATTAATATATGTTATTTCGTTAAGAATTTAATAATAAAATTAATGTAGGGTTTATCTTTAATTGATTTATATTATTTTTTGTAGGGAAATTCTAATAGTCTTGCTGATATTGATATTGCAGCTGGCTATGTAGGTTTGCAATCTTATAGACCTATTATTATTGGAATGTATTTAATTGTGAATACATATTCAGCACCAGTTTTAGCTTATCTTTTAAATATGTATCACAGAACATTATCATACAAATCATCTCATGAGTAAGTATATTTTCAATTGCTAATAAATCCTTTGATTATATAAAATCTTGTATATGAAAAACTATTTGTTATTTATTTTTAGTTTACACTATGTACTTTTGTCAGACAACAGAATTTATATGATATGGAAGTTAGTACCAGTTACTATTTATACGTTTATAATAACAATTCAAAAACATCATTTATTTATATGGAGCGTATTTGCACCGAAATTATTGTACGAATCAATGTATTTAACTGTTATGAATTGTATTATATTATTGTTGGAAACGATTATTTTGATACAATATATAATAAATAAGTATATTAAGTAAATTCATATGGTTTGATAAATCTTTTTACATTTTCATTGCATAATTCTAGTATTATATAATTGTTATACAAAATTTTTGTTTATCTATTTTTTTCTTTTCTAATTTCGATAAAAGCTGATTCGTACATTGTACTTAGAAAAACAATTTATGATCTATAATACAAAGTTATTGAACCTTTAACTATCAGCTTTGGTGGTCATGCACCTAAATGATGATGCAAAGGTATATATATATATAATAATTGACTATAAATAATATCCTTTTTTTACACACGTTACATATTCGACTAGAATATGTATAAATTGTGCGTGAACATTATTATATACATTTATTATCATTATTTCCAATAATATACAAAAAAAAAGTATTTATAAAATTATTTCATTTTTAAAATTCCTCGTTAATACTTTGTGCGGCAATACGATAGAATTCAAGAGAATTTTTTCAGATGCCAAAGTAACGCTTGTGCCTGAAATAATGTCAAATTAATTGATTGTTTTCGTGACATATGAAATAAGATTATAATGAAATTCTCTAATCGTTACCAAGTATCGTAATTGAAGGATTTAATTTGCCATTAACATTGAAAAGAGATAAATTTTCCATCTTTGCAAATGGCTTATCAGGATTTGGATCGCACAGAGTACCTTCTACTCGTGCCCATTCTCCCACACGACTACCTTTTCCTATTATACTATTTAAAATAATAGTATGTGCTTGAATATGCGCATTGGCCAAAACTATTGATTCTTTAATTCTTACACCAGCTTCGATAACTGTATTCATCTCTATACTAACATTTGGTCCTAACTGTAACAATAAAACGAATTAAAAACATCCTATTTTTTTAGAACAGTTATTGGAAAAATTTCAATATTATAATAATATTATTAATTTTACCATAGCAGATGGATGAACAGAAGCTGTTGGATGAATGTATACATCTCCAATAATATTACATGTATTTCTATTTGGAGAAGTAAGATAATTTGGACGTTTGGTTTTATATAAAGCTAAATAATGTCTATTTGCATAAATTGCAGATCCTGCTGTTTTTACCTGTGACCACCATCTTAAAACAGGTAAAGCAAATAAACATCCAGTTCCTGCTAATCGCGTTAATATATCTTGTTCCAATGCAATATTAGCAGGGTCTCTACCATTTCCATTTATCTGTCTGTCTCATTGAAGAAAAAAAAAGTTAATCATATTAGAATATATATCTGTAGTAAGATTGTGATAGAGTCTACTAACAAATATTTTTTATTAATGATACTTACAAAGAATTTTCTTGTTGTTGACTAGCATAAAAAACATCCGCCATTGATTGAAATATATCAGGAGATGTGATATATATTCCACAATTAATAAGAGTAGATACAAATGTTGATGGTTTTTCAACATAATGTGCCACTTCTCCGTCTTTATTCAAAACCATACATCCGTAATTTAATGATTGTTGTCTAGTGGCTTCTGTAGCCATAATAGTAAGTAACGCTTGCTTTTTACTATGAAATTCTACTAACTCTGGTAAGGGTAAATCGGCGCATACATCTCCATTCATTACAAAAAAATATGATGGACTACCAGAACGAATTTGATCTCGGAAATGATACATGCCTCCAGCTGTACCTAACGGTGTAAATTCTTGCAAATACCTAATAATTACACCATATGTGCTTTTCATATCCATAATAAACTGTGATAATTCATTGGCAGGATATGATCCAATTATTAAAATTTCTTCTAAATTTGGTACTTCGGAACATGCTTCAATATGATGTTGAATCATAGGTAAACCGGCAACTGGAAATAGTGGTTTAGGTATATCTAATGAGAGAGGACGAAATCTGGTCCCTATAAAAATAAATGAATTATAATTATTACTATATTACTTATCAAAATATTATGCAACGAAGTAAATTTTTTAGGTTAGCATACCTTTTAAAGGGCCACCGATTAATATAACAGCTTTCAACATCATTTGTTGTAAAAATATCTTGTTAATAATAAAAATGAAAAAAATATTAAAAGAAATTTATTAATTTTTGTTAAAAAATTATAAGTAACTAATATGCACCAAACAGTTCTTTACAGAAATCTTCTTTTATATCTAACAAATGAATATTTTTATCAACAAATAATAACATTAAATAAAGCACATTTATGAACGTAAACGTATAAAAACGAAACACTTATCTACACAGATAAGCACACATTCGACTAGGTCGCGTCGATTGGCAACATTTTGAACATAACCTTGCAGTTAGAAACATATGTAGATGTGTACTCAAAATTATGAATTGTTTCGATTATTAGACTAAATAGCATATCATATATATATATATATATATATATATATATATATATATATTGTATGTATGTATGTATGTATATAAAATTGTAATATTTTTCCACCTTATTAAATTCATATTACAGTAAAACTATTTTATTCATAAAGTTATTAAGTTCATATACAATAATATATAAGAATAATTGTCTATTAATTATTTATGTAACAGTAAGACATATTTATTTAAATATTTCACTTAAAAGTTAAAATTCTGTTGCCTTCATTTAAAAATTCAAAAATTTATTGCCAAGTGATATTTCTGGCTATAAATTTTCAAGAAAGCCTAGGCCTAAATACCATCGTATGATACAAGGTCAGTTTATATTACTTTTATAGATAATATATAAATGAAGGAGCAAATGTACTAATTCATAAAATGTATTAAGCTGTTATTAATGTATTTGCGATGGTGGTTGTACCGGTAAATTCAAGCAAACACCTCTGACAGTGGGGCAAACAACAGCTGGTTTTATTGGTAATAATGATCCAAATAAAACATGTTGAATTACAGGAAACTTTGATAGTACCTATAAATTAAAATTAAAAATATCGATTTATTTTAATTTTATTACTAATAGTTATTAAATAAAATAAAGTTTACCTCCACTTTATACATCCTAATAAGTCCGTTATTTACTTTTGCCCACGAATCAACTGCACTCACATTCCACAATTGATTTGAATGTTCTGCGAATGGTCCTATCTTAACCTAATATGATATATCTTTCATAATTAAGAACAAAAATTGAAACTTAAAGCAACATTAAGATAAGTTTATTGTTTTACTTATTATTCAAATAACGTTCATATAATCTTAATCAAGTACATGCCTTTGAAATAAACTCTATGCATCCAAGAAACATGTACTGTTTTGCATGCAATTCAATAACATCTTGATCTATAAAGTGACGAGGTTCGATACGTGGATGGCCTATAATTACATATATCTTTTATTTATAGAATATAATTATATATCACGTATTAGTTTTTCATCATCTAAAATGGAAAAAAAATAAATCATATACAAATAATTTTTTACCAATCAATTGAGAACTTCCCCATATGAAAGGTACAAATTGATAATCATCCAAACTCCAAACACCATGACTACCTGCAGGCTCCATACGATATGTAATTTGGAGTCTACGTACTAACAGTAAATATCTATTTACAAAAAATATATGTATATGTAAAAACAAGAAAAACGAATAAAATATATCCCAGAAAGATTAATACCTGTTGAATACTTTTATAGCAACAGCAACTTTGTCATTTTCTGTAAAAGCTCTAATTTTAAACAAACAACATAAAAACATTAGAAATGCCATTTCATGTCCTGTTCCATAATCTATACGTGTTGCGTTTCCAAAACTTTCATATAAATACTGAATTATTTCGGGTATAGCTCTATATAATTCTTCTGGTAATGCTTCCTGTAATTCCTCTATACCTTTCTGTAAAAACTTATTAATATTAAACTTTAACGATTAAAATATAAATATAGAAAAACAAGATACCATAATATCACCTCTTGCAATTTTGCATGCCAAGTTCGAAATGATTTATTTCCAAATCGTTGAGGTTGTTCGGTTGGTGGTATTTGCGTTATCCATTCATCTAAATTATTAAGCATTTTCAAAATATTTTCTACTGTAGGAGATTGTTCACATTTGGAATCTAATGGTTTCCCTTCTATAGATTTATTTAGTGCTAATATAAATCCTAGATATTCCTACATAATATGTAAAATATAAAAAAAAGAAAAAAAAAAAAAAACAATAACAACCAGTGCATAAATATTTTACAATAATTTTATAATCAATACTAAAAAAGAGCTTACAAAATATGCTTCTGATTTTTCCCAAACGGACATATCAATTGGAACTTTAATAGCTCTACTTGGAACAACAAATACATGTTCATCAGCTATAATAAAAAAAAAGAAATAATTTTTAATATTATTCATTATCATATTAGATAATAAATATATACGTACATAAATGTGATTTTTCCATATTACTCGTTGAGGTTGACATAACAAATGATTGTTTTTGATTAATACGCGTTTAACAAGTTTCTATGAAGATTACATATATTTTGATCATACATGCATAATATATATTAGGTCAATAATATTTGATAAATCTGTCATTAACATTAGTCGGATCCACAATAATTCCAAAATTAGAATATAGTACCGGTGTTTATAATCAACCAATTTAACCAACTATAAAATATATTTAATAAACCATTGCATTTTGTTTAGTTTCCATGTTCGCAACAAAAAGCAAATTTCTATTCGTTCACTTTTTCCTATAATACGATTTAGTAATAAATTCCAAAAGCTTTTTATTTTTCTTCACGAGATTTCTAAAAGGAGCACATTCAATTAAATTCTACAATAGAAATATCGAGATTATGAATTTCTTCTTAATGCTGCTTATCACCTTTTTCTTCGCAGTGTAATCGACTTCAGCGACAGTTATGGACAAAATACGAACTACAAAGGTAATAGAAAAACACTTCTCATTATGCGCCTGTGTGATATCATCGGTGTGTACGCTTCTTAAACTATAAATCTCTCGAACGTTGTTTAACAATCGGGTTAATGTACATTTTATATTGTAAACATATATAAAAATGTAGAAGTATATTTGATCGAAGCAAGAGAAGACCATATGTTAACATGAAAATAAATCGATCGAAAAATGTTCGTTAATTCTACGAACTTTATATATTTTTGTTTCTACTTAAACTTATATAAATAGCTAAAGGATATTAAAGTAGCCATTATTTTGATATTACTTGCGACGAAATACGTACAATATTAAAATAGTAAAGAAATTAGAATTTTTCAGTGCGTTTCTCGTCGAAATGCTAAAGAGAATTAATTCGATTACGATCAAAGTCAGTGAAAAAGTTTGTTTTTATTGATGTAAACGGATAACGAGCAAGCGTCCGAATTAACTCTATGTATATATTATAATATTTTTTAATTCTATTTTATATTTAACGCATATTTCGACCTACGGAATGTTGAAACAAACGTGCTATTGTTTAAATATTATTTAATTACATTTCGTGAATATTACAATTGTTTAAATAATTCTGAAATAATCGGAAATATGATGTATTCAAGCTTAACAGTTTGGAAAGAGAGCCCATCGATGTTCACTCGTCGAAATGCTAAAGAGAACTAACTCGATTACGATCAAAGTCAGTGAAAAAGTTTGTTTTTGTTGATGTAAACGGATAACGTGCGAGAGTTCGGATTAACTCTATGTAGATATTAATTTAATTGTATTTTATATTTTATCTTATAGAGAATATGAAAACGAACTCTTATATATAATATATAATATATAATATATAAAAAGAATAAATTAGTTGATTATATTCGCTTACATTGATAAAATAAAAAAATAAGAAAACGGATTGATTTCATTCCAGTTTCGAACCTACAACATTTAAATAATGAAATTTTTTAAAAATTTAATAATATATTAGAAACATTCATTAGCATGAATGCCTAAACAACTATTTCCTTATTTTTACCATAGAATCATCTGTCGAAAGCTCATTAACATACCTGAATGAATTATCGTGGCTTCTCTGTATGAATATTACGAAATGCGTTTTATTGTTTCGATTAGGTTAGAAAATTTGAGTATCGTCTTTTACAAATATAAACAAACTACCAATCATCCAGTTCTTTTCTTTCGCCGCAAATTTCAAAGGGCGCCACTATATAAAAATTTGTTTTCACGAAAAATGTCGAAAACAACGTTTACATCAACAACGAGTTCAGGAATAATTCTTGATTGATTTTGATAAACAAGATCTCATTTTAAAGATGAAGGTTTAAGCGAGGGCATGACTTTTTCGAATTTTTGAAAAAGCTTTATTTTTATGCATAAATTAATCTCGAGAAAACACCATTTCTTGGATCAAGATTTTTTTCAAAGAAAATAAAGCTTTTTTAAAAATTCGGAAAAGTTTTCGCTTGAAACTACATCTTTAAAATCGTTCAAGTATTATTTATTTTCTTTTACTTATTGTCGTTATAAATTTAAGGTTAATGAGCAGCCATAATTAAAATATTTTGTAATATTGTAGTTTTCTTCGCGTTTATATCATCGACCAATAGGATACGTAGAATTTATACATCAAGTATATTTGAATCTTATCAAAGTACATTCTTCAAAGGAATATAATATATATGTAAATTAATTGTAACATTAAATAGAAGAAGAAAATTTATTATAATATATAATTTCATTTAAACAAATTCATTGTATGATTTACAATTAATTTGGATTTGTTTTTAGAAAGAATTATAAGTTACATTTGTTCTTTTTGATAATCATGAACCAATCAGAATCGTCCACGAAAAGCAGTAGGCGAGCAGACCTAACCACGAATGGAGAGAACGATCTTACTTTATATGGATAAGCGACACGTTACGATTCGGGTGTATATTTAATGAATTGTAGTGAATGATTGTTTTTTTTTTTTAAGGAATTCCTAAGGACTTTATTAAATCGCTAAGAAAAATGCAGGTTCTTTTAGGTAAGCTTCACTGATTTTAACTCGTTGCATATACTTACAGAAAATTACCGTACCGGCTTATCAATCCACCATCGTACTTTATAGAATAATATTTTTTATATTCTGTCATAATATTCTAATTCTTATTTCACTCAAATAACGTATATTATAGTGTGAAGAAGCTGAACCGTATCTCATATCGATTTATAACGTAATTAATTATAATGGTGTTCGTAAATGCGCGTCAAATTTGAAATTTGTGTTCATTATTAACTCTTATTTCCGATAAAACTTGTTTGTTTTAGGCCTTCTAATTTTAGTTACTGGTGCACATTGTTTATATTCTTCAAATTCAGATGTCATCGATCTCAAACCAAGTAATTTTGATAGTTCAGTAATAGATAGTGATCATGTCTGGATCGTAGAATTTTATGCACCATGGTGTGGACATTGTCAACAATTCGTATCAGAATATGACAAAGCTGCGACAGCTTTAAAGGTAATTCATTGTAAATAACAATTGATAAAAATTGTTTACTTTTATATTGTCGTATTAGGGAATCGCAAAACTTGGAGCTATAAATGCAGATGAACATAAATCTCTTGGATCTAGATTTGGTGTACGTGGTTTTCCAACAGTTAAAATTTTTGGTCATGATAAAAGTAAACCTGAAGATTTTAACGGACCACGTACAGCTGCTGGTCTTATCGATGCTGCTACAAATGCCGTTTCTCAAAAAGCGTATGCGAAATTAGGTGTCAAAAAAGGTGGTAGTGGTAATAAAGTAAGTTATCAATCTTGGCATGATATGCTTCTTTATTCTCACACACGTTTAAATAAAATTTTAAATACTTATAATGATTATTTCAAAATATATAGCAAACTAAAGATTCTAAGGATGTAATCGAATTAACTGATGAGAATTTTGACAAATTAGTATTAAATTCAGAAGATATGTGGTTGGTTGAATTTTATGCTCCATGGTGTGGACATTGCAAAAATTTGGCACCCATTTGGGCTTCCGCGGCTACAGAACTTAAAGGCAAAGTAAAGTTAGGAGCCCTTGATGCAACTGCACATAGAGCCAAAGTAAATTATTTGCTTCATATGTACATTAACATGCGTAATTTTCATTATAAATATTATTTTATAAATATATTAAATTACAGGCAAGTCAATATGAAATAGCGGGATATCCAACCATCAAGTATTTCCCATTAGGTAAGAAAAATGCTGATTCGGTACAAGAATATGACGGTGGCCGTACTAGCACTGACATCGTTAACTGGGCTTTGGACAAACTGGCTGAAAATATACCAGCACCCGAAGTAGTTCAAATTGTTGATGAAAAAAGTTTAAGAAGTGCATGCGAAGATAAACCACTTTGCGTAGTTTCAGTATTACCACATATATTAGATTGTCAGTCAGAATGTAGAAATCAGTACTTAAACGTTTTAAGAGATCTTGGAGAAAATTACAAAAAGAAAATGTGGGGGTATGTGTTTTTACCAAATATTTGAATATGTTTTTCATAAAAACTTTGTTGTTATATCACAATTGATTTTACAGATGGGTTTGGTCAGAGGCAGGAGCCCAATCAAACATAGAGGATGCATTAGAAATTGGGGGATTTGGTTATCCTGCTTTAGCAGCAGTAAATATTAAAAAAATGAAGTATTCATTGTTAAAGGGAAGTTTTTCGTATGACGGAATAAACGAATTTTTAAGAGATTTAAGTTACGGACGTGGTGGAACTGCCCCTTTGAAAGGAGCTCAATTACCTTCTATACTTGAAATTACACCTTGGGATGGTAAAGATGCTGAACCTCCACAGGAGGAAGAAATCGATCTTAGTGATATAAATTTGGATGAGAAAGATGAATTGTAATCATTGAAATATCAATGAAATTTTTTTTTTATGATGCTGTACTCGATCTGTCAGGTATGCTTTTTCAAAGCAAGGATACGTTACGTTTCATTATGTATAACGTAATAATTCTCGATAACGTATGTTTTATAACAAACATTGTTAAACTGCCTGTAATATTTTGTTTTTCAGCTGCAATATGTTTCAATATTGTATGTATCACTGAAAATCAATCTCCGGGTGGTCTCTTTTAAATATATTAAGTTTTCGATATATCGATGCTTAAATTATGGAAAAATATAGTATTATGTTTATTAACTACTTGGACCAAAAGTTATTTGGAAATAACATTTTATAAAAATCACAATTGAAAGTATGTCTGTATTGTATGAACTATATTTTTCCATGATATAAGCATTCCTTCCAAGAAAGCCAATTACATAAATTTATGTAAACTTCCTAGAGAAAAAACAAAAAAGAAAAAGAAAAGAAAAATGATACACATTTATATACAGCATTAATCCTTGTAACATAATCCTTATTGTTTTAATATTTTTTTATATCTAACTTTAACTTAAATTTTTTCTATCAGTGTTTCTTCTTTACATATCTATTCGTAAGAAAACTAATAATTTACTACACGTATCACAAATAAAATGTCTTTATATTTATAAAAAACAAAAAACAAAAAAGTTCGTGCATTTTTGCTCATGCCTGAGGTTCTCTGTAAAAAAAATGTTCTCTGTAATGTCAATTAACATGCTAAAAAAAAAAAAAAAACTGAATTCCTCGTATATATAAGTGATTCAATTCCACTGTAAATTATACATTCCACGTTCTTTTTTTTTTTTTTTTGTTTGTAGTATGTATTCATTTTATGTCATCTTTATCTTGTTGATCAACCTCTCATTACAATGAGTCTTCCATCATTGGCAGAATTAACATTAAATATGTATTAATTGTGTGAAATCTTATTCTCTCTGAGAGAAACATAATAATCTATTGTAATAATTACCACGATCGAATAAATTTTTCAAGAAAATAATATATATATATATTTTATGATTTTTTTTTTTTTTTATATATACAAATATTTAAGTATCTTTATAGACTTTGTAATAATCTATGAACGATTATAACTATTGATAAATTAACATAACGATATAAATAGAGAGTCATTATTTTTAAATATGGAAGCTATAAGAAATTGCATATTTAATAGCATGATTGAAGATCAGGATTATTATTTTTTTTTTTTTTTTCTTTTGTAAGAGGTATTAAATGGGCCAGAGTGTACCTATTCTCAAATTCATGCAACTAACTGTTTTATGTACATCACACGCATGCATACATTCATATGATTTTGCAATTAGAGCAGATCATAATCACAAATAAAAAAAAAAAAAAAGATAATAATAATAAATAAATAACAAGCTAATACCAAACAAATCCGCACGAAATCGAGAATAGAACCTCTGTTTTTATTGATTTAACTCAATATTTCTTATTACGACTCGTATAATCTTTGTAGTAATAGTAGTAGTAATAGTAGTAATAGTAATAATGACGGTAATAATAATAGTAGTAGAATAGCAGCAGTAATAATAATAATAATAATGATAATAATAATAATAATAATAATAATAATAATAATGATGGTGACGACGATGGTAAATTATGATGACAACATTATGATTATGACGACGATAATGATGATAGCGATGCCATGATCATAATAATAAATCATTATTTAGAATTATTGTACATCGATATATTATTTAATATAATCTATATAATATATACTCTATATTAATATAGAATTCTATTTGCATCGATTAAATTTTTAAAACTTTATATTTATCACTTGCCTTATAAATCCTGGCAACGAGCAAAAAACACTTATCGAAAATGAAATACAACTGCACAGCATCATTATTAATATTTTACTCACGTCACGTGGAGAATGCCGCGTGAAACGGCACAAAGTTAAAGAGAAAATGTAACGCTTTTTTTGTTATCTAACAAAGGAAGTTAATATCATTGCGATTAGGAAAGAAAGAAAAAAAAAAAAAAGAACAAAAGAAATAGAGAACAATAACAAAATTCTTCCATTTTTACTTTTACGAAACAGGACACACATTCCTTGTTAATATTCAAATATTGACACATGTGTATGTGTCTTTCAAACGTATCATACCTTTTCCATAATAACACAGTGGGGTAGATCACACACGTCACGGTGCGATTAGAAAAATGACAGTGCTAAAAGGACTAGACACTACATTAGGATTAGTAAAAACGAAGACTAAATTTAAGCGAATAGTTTAACATTTATAAAGAAATGACTTTTCCTTTTACGATTTTTTGTACTTTTTGATTAGGGTTAATCGTTTGGCCGAGCCAAATATATCGTAAATCTTTGCTCTTTATCTGCAAATACATCATATATCATTGGTGTGTGTACCAGATATAATCTTAATCCTTAAGTAGAACTACTTTTGTTTCTTTTTAGTCCTTATCGCTTTAAAAAAGCTCTCTACTCTCAGTAACGTTAAACTGTCTTAATCATTGCGACACTACTAAAGTATAATTAATTCATTCACGCTCACAAGTTTTACATACGGAGAAAAGTACGGTTTTCAATTGGTATCACATTGCGTTAACACACCAGGAGCAACCATAGAAAGAAACACAACGTTCTACCCTGTCTCTCTCACTGAAGAAACATGTCGTTGTATCCAGCTTCATCATTAATTAACGCAGCTCATAGTTAACTTGATTCAAAGACAGCTATACACATGAATTTTTCTTTTTGTAATACTAGTTTTAATTAATGATCACATGGTCTGTATTAGAACCATCAAACGTTTCTTTTTATACACACTCCGATGAAGAGAGAGATGGTTTTGTAAATTTGTAAACATATATGAGATTTATGGCTATGACTTGTAGGTATATCATTATTATCGATAGGACACTACTCCAAAAAAAAAAAAAAAGAAAAGAAAAAGAAAACGAGATATCCTTGATCCATAGTTTCGTTTTCACATAATATTCTTGAATAATTCATTGAAGTTTTTTATACTATACTATGCGAAATTGTGCAAACGATAATATCACTGTAAAACCTTAATTTTGTAATTGACGATATATACTATATCACACTTATACGTAATTTCTTTTTAAAATGTCTTGATAAATCCAAGAACATCCTCAATTAACTATTGTTATAACAAAGATTAATCAAATAGAGAATCAGAAAATTTGATATAGTAGAAAGATATTGTGAAAGGACCGTATTCGTATAACGTTGTGCATGCTATTATGATATTAAGTCAAATTTTTTTCTTCAAATATTTTTATAAACTTCAGATCATATAGATCTTGCGTTATAACTCTAGAGGCATTGGTATCGAAATTATAGAAAAAGGACATTCTCGTTATTGATCAAGTGCCTGGACTTTATTATTCGTCTTCTGTATCACCATCGCTACTATAATCTTGTAAAGCAACTGGTCTTGAAAATGGTGCATTATTCGTTTGACTGGAAAATAAATACAATATTATTGGGTAGGTTTGAATTTTTAAACATGATATTATTCTTAAGATTCTACTTACACAAGTCTGCGATAATGATTGAGCCATTCTTCTAACATTTGTGCAACAAGCAGTGGCCTCTTGTGTAATTTTTGCTGTGCAACGAGAATACCACCTTCCGTCCTACAAACGTCAAGCCAGTCTTTTAAAATAGACTCTTCTCGTCCAATTTCGTCTGGACTTAAGAAGTGAATCGGTAATAATTTATGCTCTCTGTCCATTAATGGCATAAATGTGGTTTGCATTTGTATTTGCAATTGTTGCAATGGACCATTCCCTCCACCGTGAGAAGAAATCGGTGGTATTCTAGATGATGCATATGGTTCTATAGGAACCAAAGCAGTAAAATGACCACGTGTATAGCCCAATGCTATAGGAGAACGAATACAAAATGAAGGTTCCCATAAAAGTGGAAGATAAACGCCTTCAAACCTTGCGTAACCTATGAGTTCGAAAAAAAATAATAAGTTCATTAGAATGTCAAAGGAGACAAGTTTTGTTTTAAAGTAATTTCTTACCTATATCCTCCCCACGAAAACTTTTAACATATTTAACGCCATAAACAATAATAGGTCTTCTTAATATATGAGCAAGTGCAAATACATGTAATTGTTCTAGGGCACTGCCAGGTTGAGCAGCTGTTGCTAGTAAACTTTCCCAATCTTCTTGCCATTGTGTTTCTTCTAAAGTAAAATCTAACATTCTTGAAGCCTGCGACGCCTCGTACTCTCTCCATCGAGGATAAAAACTAAAGTAATAATTATATTACGTAACGTATATTAATATTAATAACGGATTTTCTTAACGATAAAGAAAATTATTTGAAATATTTGTAAATTCATGTTAATAATTACTTACAATTGTCCTGCTTGTTGTAAAGAATCGGCAAGAGCTCTTCTTAAAGCATTATCCCTATCGAAAACACCCCATGTGGCTTGCATAGCAGAGTCTAACAAACAATCTCCAGCAGATCTATTCCAAAGTGCGTGCAAACGGCTGCCTAGTCGTTCTGTAATTTCTAAGGACCAATTTAATGCAGGTGGCTCGCCACCACCTCCTTCTAGCTGTTGTTGAGCTTCTTTATCCAATAATTCCTCTAACATTTGTTCTTGCACTATACTTGGTAAATCTTCCACCTATGTACAAATAATTTATTTTTCTACATATGTCTTTGGTAGAACATTATTGTTTAGAAAAAAAATTATAATTTTATAATAACCTCTGCAGGCAGTGCAAATGTAGCCATATCAGTAACAAAATAACAAGAGAAAGAACCCTTGCGTAAACGAATATTATTCATTACATGCCTACGTATTTGAGCAGCCAAATCAGGTGCTACATAACTAGGTACTCTTTTTACACCAGAACCAGAACCTTCGATTTGTGATAATAATGTAGCCAAAATATCTTCTCGTTGAAATCTATAAACAACGAAAAATGAGATATCAATTTTATGAAATTTTATATTTGTGAAAAACAGAAAGAAACAAACCTGATTGCCAAATGTACTAAAGTGTGTCCAACATCGAAAGCACTACTTCTGTTTAATAGCAATACTTCAGAATGCGTTAATTGACGAGCTGGATCACCACCGCTTGCTAAATATGCTTCAACAGGTGCGTTATCACCTTCAACAATACCAAGACATGCATTTAACCAGCACCAATCGGTATGACGTCTTAATTGTTTCAATCTACGTTCATAATCACAATTATTAGGAGATTGTGGTGTTGATAAACTGTCATTTCTACTATCAGTAAATCTGTGTGAACTTCTGTAAAAAGTAACACATTTTGTACTATGTCATTAATCAGATACATTTTTTTAATCATATTTGAATGATCTAAGAAATGAAGTTAAAAGCTAAAGTAACCACCTTCTCGCAATTGCAGAATTCTCCTCTCGTTGCGTTTGATGAATATAAGGTGCGTGAGGTGGAGAAGGTAAACCACGTTGATTATGATCTCTCTCAGGACTTGGTAAAATTAAACCTACATTTGTTGCAGATCTTTCTCTTTTGTCTTTTTCTTTCGGATGAAAACACATAACACATTTTGTAGCTTTGGGCCAATTTTCATAAGTACATACAAGACAGGACCATTTTTCTGGATGAGCGTTAGTCTGTACATTATAGTACCTTTCAGGATGCAAATTTATTGCCGGTGGATTTACTTGAGAATTTGAGCCTAAATTAGACGGAGGATCTCCTAATCTAAGTGGTGCTAGATGCTCATGTAAATTGGAAGCTATAGAGTGTATTGATTGGTTATGTCCACCAGGTTTCTTATTACTGCATTGAACACAGCGCGAGGCATTTTGATAATTGAGATACGTACATATGCCACATGACCACATTCCTCCGGCTGGTACATTGTGACTATAGTTCTGAGAGGTTAGATTATATGGATCTGTTGGACTTATATGAGATACAGGGCCAGAAGCAACATTCGATCCTGACCTTTGTGGACTTGTATTACGTAAGCGATAAATATCTTCACCCAATAAAGGCTTGGCACCTCTACACATTGTGCATTTCAAAGATGAAGGCCAATTCTCATACGTACAATATTCACAAGTCCATTTTGACTCTGCCTCTTCAAGTCTGTTATTCATCTTCAATGAATAATTCTTGATTGGGAGAACTCTGTACCTCTACCATACACAATGTTATCAATATTTAATTTAAATATTTTCACACAGTTTTACAACAGTATCGGTCATAATAATAAACAGAATATAAACTTATGATATTTAGTAACATAGCAATAAACTACACTTCACAGCATATAGTATAGAATTCAACTTGCTTTGGCAGATATGGTTATCTTGTACTTTTTACATAATAAACTTTTGGTCATGGGGCAAGCATTTTGATTGAAATTTATGGAACAAAAATTGTTGCGACGATATTGACTGTCAATATCTGAAAAAAAAAAAAGAACAAAAATAATTTCTATAAGATTTAAAATATGAAACCGTAAGATAATATCATATAGGTAGGTTAGATTTCAATACCTTAAAGTTGAAAAAAAGTTTTGCATAGAGGAATGCAATAGAAGAAATACATGATCGCTGAGCAATCGAAAGAGTAAAGTACCTGATGAAGTAATGCGTCGATGTTCAAAGGATGGCTGTCAGGCATATATAAGTTCCATTGAATAGTGGTTCCAATCAGCTGGTTCTCGTAAAAAAGGATGGATGCGAGTAGAAGAAGAGAGAACGAGAAGTCTCATGCACTACCTCCAACACTCCACTGTAAGCGCATTTAACAAAGGATAATAATAGAGGTTAAGAGAGATTCGCGCGTCGATAAACGCGAGGGCGAAAGTTGTAAACTTTTCTCCTCGCGTTCGAATCGGTGCCGTTTTCCTTTCCGCCGAAGAAGACACGATGGCCCAACACCCATCGAGCGATGACTCGAGACGAAGTAAACGAGAACAACAAAGGTCGGGGCTTGCACTCACTCACTCTTTTCAAATAAAGGAACGCTCTTCCACGCGACACCGTGGCCCACGACACTTCTTGTTCTACGAATTGGATAAATTCATCGTGTCTTCTTTCGTTCCGACACGAAAAGCTGTGGACTTCGTCGAGAAAGTAGGTTTTGACAGTCATCCGCAAACAGACATCAGTGCTGCCAACACGGTTTCGCTCGGCTTTGCCAGCATAATATGTGCATACAACGAAGAAACGACGTTCCGCTCTGTTACGTCACGGATACGATACAGCGAATACGCAAAAACCGATGATCTTTCTAACCTCATCTTTCTTATTCTCCTCTCTCTCTCTCTCTCTCTCTCTCTTTCTCTTTATCTCTATCTATCTATCTATCTATCTATCTATCTATCTATCTATGTATCTCTCTTTTCTTTATCAATCTATCTATTCGTTTATACGTAAAATATAATTATGTAAATATATCGATCTTATCTACCTTCTTTCTCTCGCTCCTTATCATTTTTTATCATTTTTCGCAGGTTCTTCTTGACCTTTGCAATCCTCGTACACAATTCACTACATATACGTCCTTGAAACTAATATTTCGTATTTTAGATCGTCCGTTGGTAAACAGCGTTGAGAAGTAAGAGAGAAAGATAGAGAGGATAGAAAAAAGAAAGAAAAAAAAAAAAAAAAGAAAGTGAGAAAGACGCGCGAAATTTGCCAACTCCTCTCCCCCTCTCCTTCTATCCCACCGACAATGTCGAACGATTCGTTCATGCGACGAACACGCGAAGAATATTTTTTATTTATAAATACTTCAGGCCACGTGCCAAAAAGCAGGATTCTCAGCCTAAACGTTTATCCTTGACATTTAATCGAGTCAAAAATTCATGTTTATTCGTTGGATGATAGAAATTCATTTTATTTGTCAAATAAAAAGCATCTATCTCTCTGTATAGTCGAACAAATCCATATCAAACATCTGAACCCATCTTCAGCTGAATGAATAGTGACGTCATAAATTATCAGCTGTCTAAGAAAGACCACGTCGGGATTTGGTGTGTCGTATCAGCTTGTTGGCAGGTACAAAATCGAAGACTCTTTTTTCGTTGTTGGCATAACAACTTTACACAATGGATTTTAGCATAACTATATTGTATGCTAGCGAAACCGGAACTGCTCAAGATGTGGCCGAACAAATCTGGAAAAGTGCCAAAAGGTTTTGTTGTCTTTCTTGGGTAATCTACTTTTTGTAAAAAGAAAAAAAAAAAAAAAAGAGGATTTATTTAATAACAAGATGATTATGTCGATATTTCATTCCACGTTACGAGGCAGGAATATTCGTTTAGAATTTTCATTTTAATTTCAGGAAAGGATTGAACAGCATAGTATCTGCGTTAGATGATTATGATTTAGCTAATTTTGATTCTGAACGTTTAATGGTTTTCGTCGTTGCGACAACAGGACAAGGGGATCCTCCCGATAATATGAAACAGTTTTGGAAATTTTTATTACGTAAAAGTCTTCCTCCTTCTATGCTTAATAATATTGGATATGGTGTAATCGGTCTTGGTGATAGTTCGTATAAAAAATTTAATTTTGCTGCAAAAAAGCTTAATAAAAGGCTAGCACAACTCGGCGGAATACAATTGTTGCCAATAGGTTTAGCCGACGATCAACACGATTTAGGTATAGATGCTGTTGTTAGTCCTTGGGTACAGGAATTGTGGGAAAAAATTATATTTGTATATAATATACCTGATCTAAATATATCTAATAATATTGAAAGAATAATTGAAAGATATAAAATTTCTATACTTGATGATAGTAAACAAAGGTCATCAACAGAAATAGCTTATTATTTAGAGACTGATATTTATACACAAGAAATGAATATAAAAGATGAAATGAAAATAGGTGTTATAATTGAAAATACAAGAACCACTGCCGAAGATCATTTTCAAGATGTTAGATTAATTAAAATTCAAAGAGAAGATATTATATATGAACCAGGAGATATCATTTATGTAAGACCGAAAAATTCTCTGAAACAAATCGAGAAATTTTTTAATGTGTTGAATGATAATAACGTTCTACTTTATCCTGATATGATTATTCAGGTGTCTGAAAGACAAATAAAAGTACCGTACGTTTTAAAACAAACTTTAACCCTAGGAGAAATTGTAGCACAGTATTGGGATTTGAATTACAAACCACGAAGGTCTACATTCGAAATATTACATCAAATTAGTGAAAATGAGTTGGAAAAAGAAAAACTTCACGAATTTACAATGCCTGGTGGTCAAGAAGAATTATATGATTATGTAAATAGACCACGAAGAAATATCGTAGAAGTTTTAGCAGACTTCCCACATACCACAAGTAAATTAAATATACAAATATTATTTGAAATCATGTCACCAATAAAGCCACGTGCTTTCAGTATCGCATCGAGCGCGATAAATACAAAAAATGAAATTCACATGTTAGTTGCTGTTGTCAATTATAAAACAAAACTATTCGAGCGTAGATTAGGTCTATGTTCCAACTGGCTAGCAAATTTAAAAGTTAAAAGTAAAATCATTTTTTGGATACGTAAAGGAACTTTTATATTTCCGTCCAATGTGCCAAAAATTCTCATTGGACCTGGTACAGGCATTGCACCATTCAGATCGTTACTTTTAGAGAAAGCTGCTATGAAACAAGATCTTACCACGTGCTTATTATTTTTTGGATGTAGATATAAAGACAAAGATTATCATTGTAAAGAAGATTTCATTAATTTGACAAGCACAACTGGTCTGAAATTATTTTGTGCATTTTCTAGAGATCAAGAGCATAAGATGTAAGCACGCGCATATTATTACGTATGAAAATAACTACAAAACACATTTTATTATTTTTTATTCGTATTTCAGATATGTACAACACATTATACGTGAAAATAATTTTTTATGTTGGGAATTTCTTCAAAATGGCGCCAATATTTATTTGGCGGGCAGTTCGAAAGATATGCCGAATAACGTTCGTGACGAATTTATCGACTTAGTAAAAGAGAATGGAAAATTAACGTACGAGCAAGCTGTTAATTTTATAGAACAATTAGAAAAAAATAATCGTTATCAAAGTGAAACTTGGTCTTAATCGATAAATAAAAATGAATATGCATGAACGATTACAAAGGTATAAATAATGATATAATCCAGTATGACAAAAACTAACAATCACACATCTAAATTTATTTATCACGTTTGAATATATTTATATTCTAATTTTCAAATTTCTACGTAATTATAATGCCGTTATCGAAATGGACTTTTCGAAATACGGTCCTGAATATATGATGCACTCGATCAGCTCGCCATCTAATGGAAAAATCTAATATGATGCGTAGGCGTGGAATGAATTTAGAATCCTACTAGAATTTAACCTTTAAAAATTAGATAGGAAAATGATTTATCTCGCGTTTCAGCGTCGTTTACTACATTGTATTCTAATCTCTTAGATTTGTGTTTGTACATTAGAATTATCTTAAAGTTTTAAGGACTAAAAGTAAGTAAAGTTTCTAGTTTTAAAATCAACAGGAAGGAATTCGATGAATGTACGCATTGAGTCGCACATGGCGTTGAAATAGAACTGTACAATTTTCTATAAAAAGTTTTATTTACGAAAATCACGTCGTGTTTGTTAAAAATTCAACGATATATTACTTATCTATCGATCATTATTTGAGATGCATTGCGTGTCTACTTTTTAAATCAATTTAAGTTTGAAATCATACCAAAAAAATGGCGGGTAGTTATACGAAGAAAGAAATTGGCGCGGGTCCAGAAGAACAAACTCTTTTAAAAGATTCAAGCGGAATACGAATCGTCCCTGCGAAAGGTATGTCATACTTTTTATCAAAGAAAAAATTCTTCTATTGCATGATCACAATGTTCATCATTTTATCTTTGTAACTTAAAAGGTAACTTAAAAGGTATAACATAAAAGGAGTTACTCTCTCTCTTCCAAGAATCATGTTCTTTTTTATTTACTTTTATAAGGGCAGAGTTACTTGAACCGGTTTGGTACGGATCTTCAATTAAGTTCCAACACAGTCTGCTTGCAAGTCTTTTTCAGTGGATATTTTATCCAGAATACTTTTGGGGTGCGCTTTATTATTTGTTAGATTATATAGAAGTAGAACAAATAAGCATGTATTCTTTTTTTTAAATAAACTTGTACTGTTATTGCATTGAATTTGGTCAAAGTCTACCGTGATAAGGTATAATAATTCGTTAATACAAACAAATAATTTTTCTTCAATGTATCAGTGCAAAGTTTAATAAAAATTTATTCTATTTAATCGGTCAATTATTTTTTTTGGTTTTGTTATTAACAATATTTTAATGACGTTAAGTTTGAAGATTAAATTCCATAAATGAAGTGTGTTAAAAATTATTATTAATTTTTTTTATATAGTACAATTTGGAGTGTTTATATATTATCAGATTGGTAAAATAATCATTATTGTTTTATCGAGAGAAAACCTTATAGAAATAAATTAATTTACTTTTGTAGGCAGTGAACCTGTACGCCTTTCACCAGGTTGGGAAGGAACTGGAAGACCTGATGACGAATTAAACTTTAAAGGTGTAACAATGGATCAAGCTGATTTAGAAATAAATCCTCCACGCGACAGGTACATTTATAGTGTAAGTTAAAATATTTGATATGTACAAAAATAATACAAATATTTTACTTGAAATTTTTTAGATTAAATTTAGTATTTTCGATACTAGTACTTCATGGAATTGGTGTTCTAATGCCATGGAATATGTTTATAACAGCAAAAGATGTAAGGATTATTTATTTGAGTATTTTTCTTCTTCTTTTTTTTTTTTTTTTTTTTATTATTATTATTATCATAAGTTTATTTCATGATTTATTTATCTGAGCGAAATTTTTTATTTTTACAGTATTTTGTCAATTATAAGTTATCCAAAGAATACATAGAAATTGAGTCTAATTATTCAACAAATTTTTTGTCATATCTGGGATTTGCCTCACAAATCCCAAACTTGTTATTTAATTGGTTAAATATATTTATAAAAATCAGGTATGTATATTCTGATTTTTCTGATATTCACTTTATATAAGGGAAAAAAAAAAAAATGTGCACTGTGAGAAAATATTAATTTGTATGATTACTTTTATCTTATCTTTAGAGGAAATTTAACAACGCGTATAGCATGGGGCATCTTTGTACAAATTCTAATATTTTTATTTACCGTTGTATTGGCGATGATGGACACTTCTCAATGGCCTGGAATTTTTTTCTGGATCACTATGATTTCTGTTATAATATTAAACAGTAAGATCTCTTTTTTACAACAGATCTAATTATATATTAATAATTACTCAAAAATAAGGACATTTATATAATAAATTTCTGCAGTCGCTAATGGCATTTATCAAAATTCGGTATTTGGAATGGCTGCAAAACTTCCTGGTAAATATACAGGGGCTGTTATTTTGGGCTCGGTAATTATAAATATTATAACATCTATTTTATATTAAAGGAATACTTAACAAGTAAATGTTATCTTTATCGCAATTAATTTTTACAGAATATAAGTGGAACATTCACAGCTGTCATTAATCTTATTTCTCAAATTATGGCACCAAATGCACGGACTGCTGCTATCTATTACTTTATAACAGCTTTATTTATTCTTCTAGCCTGTTTTGACACTTATTTTGCTCTTCCATTAAATGTAAGAATTTTTATGTCTTATAGATCTATTTCTAATGAAGAAAAAAAAAAACAAAAAAAACAAACAAAAACACAAAAAACAAAAAGTACATATTATTAACTTTGTCATTATTTTGAAGAGATTTTATAGATATCACGAATTACTTCACCAAAAAGAGTTAAATAAGAGACAACTGGAAAATAGTACAAGAGGGAAGAAAGAAGAGCTACCTTATTGGAAAATAGTTTCACAGTGTTCTTCTCAGCTTTTTAACATATTTATTGTCTTTTTCGTTACTCTTGCTTTATTCCCCTCTGTTCAATCTGATATAAAACGTTCGAGTGCAGAGTTCATAATTCCACTTGATTTTTATGTTAGCATTATGTGTTTTCTGACTTTCAACGTTACTGCTATGATTGGTAGTTCCATTGCATCTATGGTTCAATGGGTATATAAATATTTTATTGCTTATTATCTCTTGCTGCTATCGACATTTGAAACTTAAAAGTGTTCCTTTCTTTTTTCTTGTTTCATTTAGCCCAGTGAAAAGTATCTGGTGATTCCGAATGTTTTACGGATATTCTATATACCATTGTTTCTTTTCTGTAATTATTATCCAGCAGAAACAAAAAGATATTTGCCAGTGTTTATTAACAATGATTGGGCATATTTGATTATTGGCATTACAATGGGTGTTTCTCATGGTTATCTTTCTTCAATCTCAATGATGTATTGCCCTAGGTAAGAGAATATATTTCTAAAATGAAGCAATTTAATTGCAATAATCGTTTATTATAAATTACGTTCTTTTTTTGTTTCATTTTTAGAATGGTAGAACCACAATACGCATCGATAGCTGGTATGTTTGGCGCAGCTTCACTTGTCACTGGCATTTTTAGTGGAATTTTATTTTCTTTTGTTATGCCAGTTATTATATCTTGGGGATATTGAATATTTTCCGAATAACTTTCTCTGGACATGCCTCAGATCTCTGGAATTATTTTAAAAGATTTCAATTAATGCCAAAGATCGTTATTACACAATCAGCATTTTGTTATGGATTAGAAAAAGTGAAAAGGTCAGAGGTACAGGATTCCTTGGCAATCATTGTAAACGATATCTCAATATAGTAACTTGTTCAAAATATCGTAATAAATTGGACCAATCAGCCTTAACAAGGAAATTACATCGTATTAGGTTCTACAGAAATGCCTGAATTAAATATAAGCCGCTGAGAGTAAGCACACAATTAAATTCTTTAAATTCTGTGATTGAATATTTCAACTTTAAATCAAATTAAACAATTCAACTTTCGTTCGAGTAAATCTTTTTCTAATTAAAGAAACAAATAAACAATTTTTGGAAAAAAGAAGAAGAAAAGAAAAACGATCTGAAGCAATATATTGTTAATAGAAAAAAATTTTGAACGAGCATTTAAACTGCTGTTGTTTGTATTTTAAAATTACACATACCACTTATGTATATGCATGCTAGGAAATGAAATAGAACAAATTTGATTATTAATAAATTTATAGTTTGTGATATGAACGTTAATACTACTAATAAGGTTGTAGTATTTGTATATATCATTACATTTTTACTTTTGTTTTGTTAATAGTCATTTTTTAAGTGTTGTTTCTTTTTTTTTTCCTTTGTTATACATAAATGAAACTTACTTTACACGAAAATACTCTTGATATCAATATACAAATGATATGCTCTTATATAACTTTACAAATTATGTTTTTTTAAGCCATTATAAGTGACCAAACATAGTACATAAGAACATAGTAAAGTTGATACGAACGAGTCTATATGACTCTATTATTCTATGAGTAAATGATCCATGATGAAACAGACAATAATGTTGGATAATATACATCAAGAAGTGATTATTAAAAATTGAGATTATTATGGACAGATACATTTTTTGTATGAACAATTTAGATTTTACATTTGTATGATTTTTACAAATTTTATGATCGATTAAGAAATTTACATTATTTTCATAACCGTAATAAAGCATATAATATACATTTTGGAAGAAGAAAAGTACCAAAGAAAATGTAATAATTCATACTTTACATCATACTTTGTAGATCTTTTCCATAAAAAAATAGAAATGGTACATTATTGAAAAAATAACTATTGACACAGAGAGAGAGATTTACAATATATAGTTAAAATATACATATATATATATATATATATATATATATATATTGCTTTGATTACTTTCTTCATACTTGCATAATAACTTTTAAATGCAAATAATGGTATTTGAGCAAATTGTTTTAATTATTGTATAAATAGAAAGATCATTTTTATTTCATCTATTTGTTTTTCATTTGTTAGATCCTTTTAGTATATTTTCGATGAACAAAAAACATACAATGAAATGTTAGATCAAAAATGTTATTATTTATATTTTAAATGTTAGTTAAGTTAATTATAAGTGTTTTAATTTTTTTTATCTATAAAGTAGATATTGCACAGATGTTCATACTTTATGTATTAACTTTTTTGTTTGCATGCTAAATTTATTGTAATATATATATATATTACTTTTCATATTATAAGAAAAAAAATTTCAATTTCTAAACACATGCTTGTTACACATGTTATTAATATTTAAAATAGAATTTCCAATCTTGCACGCCTTACAAAAAA
>NC_057686.1:1595120-1609508 GCF_014466175.1 Vespula pensylvanica
AAAAAAAAGAAAGAAAGAAAGAAAGAATCCATAAGATACTATTTATGACCAGAATTACAAATGTAGTTACGATTTTTATTCCGTGCATATGTATATGAGTGATGAGTGTAATGCTTGTATGAGATGTGTGCGTGTATTTGTTATACATATATATATATATACTGTTTTTACACTTTAATAGCATTATTTATCTATTACACGCATTCAAGATATAAGGCATTGTAACTTGCCTTTGTTATAATTCTATTGTTATAATACGATCTAATAATAAAAAATTCTTATTGTAAAATACAGAATTTGAATTCCTAAAAGGGACAATCCTTCATGTATGTATATCAATGCAGACAATAAATTATTACAAAAAATATGCCATCATTTGAATAACTGAAGAAAAAATAAATAAATAAATAATAAAAACAAAAGAAACTAAAAAACAGATCTGATGTAAAAAGTACATATTTTTATAAAAATTCGAATGTTTGAAAATATTTCATTCGTTCTTTGATACATATCATAAATATAAAAAATGTAGGTTAAGCATTTCCATTAAATATCTCACATAAAATTGTATAATTGAATATATTATTAATGCAATCATTTCGATGTATATACACAATACATCTTAATAAGTAATTATTAAACTTGATTATTAATTTTCTAGTACCAAGGTAGAACAGACTTTGATGATATTTTCTTTTATAAAAATTTCTATAATTTGTTAATGATTATTATTATTATTATTATTATTATTATTATTATTATTATTATCATTATTTTATTCAATAATCGTTTTTAATATAATTAGTGTTGTTTATTTATATGTTTTTATAAACTCATGATTACTCGTATATTAAAAATGACACCTCGGTACTAGAGATTATTATCGACGTGTCGAAATGTTTGGGAATGTATATAATATAAGCGTAATTTGCTGTAACGTAGTTACAAAATTCAGAATTACAATACACACATATATATATATATATTATTCCTTAATTATCGAAGTTATATAATTACCTGAGACCTTTAAACGTGTACTGTAGAATAACAATGTGTATTAAATAAACACGTAAAAAAAAAAAAAAAAAAAAAAAAAAGAAATAATGAACAGATTTACATTAGAATAATATTATTCAGAATCACAATACACACAAAGTATATATTTTGTTAATGTATATTTTGGATATATTAAATCAGTATAAAAATATTTTTGTAAAAAGAGGTTGTATTTTCCTCTAGTAATATTATTACATAGCATAAAACAATATATTTTTTATATCAACAAAAAGAAAGAAAAAAAAAAAAAAGAAAAAAAAAATCATAAACGCTATCTAAACAAATGCCTATTGTTGCACAAAAACTCCCGTTTTATGTATCATACAATTCAAGATTAAACTATTCATTTTACATAACATACACTTTCTCAATTTTTTTATAAGGAAACTCTTCTTTGGTCTTTGGACAAATCACAATACCATTATTTTCTTGCGCCATTTTTTCCAAAGCCTATAAGATAAAATATTTATTATGCGAATTTTTACTTTTTATGCGAATATGCGCTTAAGGGAATATTTTTATTATAGCTTTAAATTGACTCACTTGTTCTCCATAAACATATCCATTTGGCATCATCATTGGTTGATTATATTCATTTAACGGTTTGCCACTAATACTACAAACAAGTCTTGATTGAGAACAATGAGCAAATGGTAAAGGAGCTGCCAATTCATTAAGTGCTTCATTACACACAGGGCAACTAGGATTTCTGCCTTCTTTGTTTGCACTATAGCATTGAGGTGTCTTTAGTGCAGACAATCCTGCTTGCAATGCTACTGTGAATACACTTTGACTGGCTAATTGGAAAAGCCTATAGTTCTCGTGCCTAAATTGTTCTATTAATCTATCCCACCTAAAAGTATCAATGAGTTACATATACATATTACACGGTAATTACAACAAAACAATATACCTTTTTTCATCTAATAAGTCTTTGTACGGACTGAGATAAAGGTTAGCAGGAAATGCCAGTTGTCCCATACAACATTGAATTTCTTGTAACTGATAATCGTCATAATTTGCAAAACATTTCCGGGCATGTTTAACAGCGTCGAGTCTTCTATCCGCTCTTACTAATTCAATAAATTCTTGTACGCGTAAATTAAATTCCATTGTACTACCCAATTTTCTTAACTTAGATCGATTGTCATGGCACCAACCGATACACCTCGAAGTTTCGTGATTTGCTAGAGATTTTTCTACTTCTCTAGATACCATAAAAACATCTAAAAATTATACATCTTTTTTTTTAGCTAATAATTGTCTCTATCAAACTAATATAAAATATATAATAGATAATTATGTCATTTATTGTACCAATGTTTGTTAGATCTCTTAATTCACTGCTATCTGCTAATTTGGTCGCTGTTTTGTAGTAGCCTTTCCGAAGAAAATATTCTACCAGCATACGATCTAGTCTTTGCCTTCTCCATTGATTTACAGCACTCGGAGCTGTATTGGCATGTTCCTTTAAATGATCTAAACGTCTTTTACAAACCATTCCGGCTTGCAATTCTTCCGCAATAGATTCTTCTGCTTTGCGTTTCAAAACTTGAAGTCTAGCTACTACGCCACCCAAAAGTCTAGTTATTTCTCCAGTAGCAACACCACTTCCATCACCTTTCAATCCTTTTTCTAACTCATTCGTCGCAGTTTGAACGTGCGACACTTCCCTGTCTAATGTTTTTTGAGCCGAACGAAACTTTTTATTTAAAAGTTCGTACGGGACCTATATTACAAAAGAAAGAAAAAAAAAAAAAAAAGAGAGAGAGAGAATACGTTAATAATTATTTCATCACGATTTATATATGTAATATTCAAAAGTATAAATTTTATTATCAATTATTCACGTATTTACCTTCAACGTTGGATGTTCAAGACTTTTCACGTCTGACATGTCGATTGATTTGTAAAAATGGCAAGTATAAATTTAAATAATAATTGTACCAGTCAGTTATGTTTATTTTACAATAAGACACTATGTAAGTACTGGTCCATTTCTTCGTACGATCAACACGTAAAATGTAAAAACACAATGACAAAGGAGAAAAACTTGTAACGAACATATGATAGAACGTCAGATTTGCATCTTTCTTTATAACGAAGAAAATATTATTTACATACGTTAGATATTTTTAAGCTGCGTTCTGAAAGAAACCATTAGATGTACAATAATATTATTATTTATTTTGTTTTGTTTTTTTTTTTTTTTTTTTTCCCCAATCAAACGTTACGAAATATTCCTGTTCTCTCCAAGATCGCAGCAGTAAATGCTTCAATATTTAGTACTAAAGCTTAGTCTGTAATTACAAAGTATTCTATAATGTCTACTTAGACCGTTAGATGACTCTACTAATCAAAAGGATACAAAATTTAATTGCATACTGATGTTTATATTTATATACAATAGATTATTTTATTAATATTATTTGTATGGTCAACAAGATATTTACATATTTCATTATTTAATATTAAATCGTCATTTGTGTTAATCACAGTTAAATTGCGCGATAATAATCGACAAAAAATGCAACTATATCCCTAAACAAGTCGGTAGCCAATCAAAACTTCTTATCACTTTTATAGCATTTAACTATTGATATTTCAAGCGCTATTAACATAACCTATTAAATTATTTTTACATTACAACAATTATACGTACTTTCTGAAATATAATATAATAATAATGTAAGACTTTTATCGATAAATCGTAGATTTCGATTGTCAACCAATGAAATAGCGAGAATTCAAGTGTATAATCGACAATACACTTTGTCTCGTTCTATTGGTCCATAAATCACAGAGTCTTATGTCAACCAATCATACGATGTAGCTTACCAAGATACATTTAATATTATCGTCCAACGATTTTCTATTAGAAAGTAATAAAGTAAAAAAGATGTAAAGGCTTGGTTTTCAAAAATTACAGTTTATAAAATTTAGACGATTCTAAGCACGCAAGATGGAGACTCCGTATCATTTTTACCGAAGGAAAAACGATACGGTGGTTAATACAATAATACGATTATACTTTAACATTTATAGAATTTAACAGACATTTGAATATTTAAAACGTTTCGTTCTTTTCGTTATTACGTAGGGACAGAGATTAAGTAGAAATTTCTTCAATTTCGTAATAAAAATTTCCTAACATAAATTTTTTAAATAATATAACAAACATATGAAAAACATAAGAAGGACGAAATAAGTGTGATGTATGTAAAGTGGAATAATTCAAGAAAGTTTCATCGTTAAGAAGATTAACGTAAACTATTAACGTAATGAAATAATTCAATGGTATGCGATAAAAAGAGTGATATATCAAATTGATCGTCGATGTCGGCAGTTTGTCGTTGAATTTTGCTTAAATTTAAGCGTACAACCGTTCGGTATACTCGGTCGGGTTAGTTCGGGCGTGTCCGTGAGCGGTCGGTTGGTGACGGAGAGGATCGGTGGCGCGCGCGAGTCACTCGGGCGACCGGGGGCCGCCATTTTCCTCCAGCGAGGGAGAGTGTCGCGAGCGTAGTTCCGCGCATCGTCGGTTCTTCGCTTTTTTCCATTAAAACCGTTGAATCGAGATATATTTTGAAGAAACGATCGGGGCGTCATAAGGGTAGACGCGCGCGCGATCACAGTGTCCGCATTCGTACGATCGACACGGGGCTTCTTTACGGGGGGAGGCTCTCCGAAGTCGGCCGTGGACGACGCGAGAGCGGCGCGAACCGAGAGGAGAGCCGCGCCGCCGTGTGGACACCCCTCCGCGTAAAAGAGAGCGAGCTAGAAAAAGAGAGAAGAAGAAGAAGAAGAAGAAGAAGAAGACGAAGAAGAAGAAGAAGAAGAAGAAGGAAGAAAGAAGAAGAAGAAGAAGAAGGAGAAGGACCGAAGTAACGCGAGAAAGGATACGAAGGAACACAGTGGTGAAAGAGTGAAACGATTTGTGTTATTCCCCCTATACCGTTGGCCCCTCTCACAATCAGTACAACCGGTGAAAACGCCACGAGTACGACGAAGAGTACGAAGGTGCCCGAGAAATATAGGAAGAGTCGCCTCCGACAGGTTAGTCGATGCGGCGCGGTCCCTTTTGCTCTTCTATTCGGACTATTCCCTTTCTTTTATTTTTCCTTCTCTTTCTTTTTGTTTAATTCCCTCCTCCCTTTCTCTCTCTCTCTCTCTCTCTCTCTCTCTCTCTCTCTCTCTGTATCTCTCTCTCCGTCTCTCTCTCTCTCTCTCTCTCTCTCTCCCCGTTCTATCTCCACTTTTTCTCTATCCTTCCTCGTTCCTCGGTGGACGCGGCCCGCGTAGTAGCACGGCGCACGCGGTCTACATACGCACCGCAGAGAATTCCGTGACTGCTCACGTTCTTCTCCTTTACGTACATTCTCCTTCGTTATTCTCCTTCTTCCTTCTTTACACGACTACGATTTTACCGATGTGTACACGTTGAATGTTGTTCATACTCCTGCTCCTGCTCTTGCTCTTGCTCTTGCTCCTGCTGCTGCTGCTGCTGCTGCTGCTGCTGCCCCTGATAATCGTACGTTCGTACGTTTGGACGCGAACGTGTGTGTGGGTGTGCGCCCGCTTCATTCCTTCTATTTCTCCTCCCCTCTTCTTCTACTCTACCTCCCATCCTCCATCCCCCCTCCCCGCCATCCGTCCGTCTGTCCACCCGCCTGCTTGCTTGCTTGCTTGCCTACCCTCCCGTCCTCTCCCTCCTCCTTCTCCCACCATCTCTCTCTCTCTCTCTCTCTCTCTCTCTGTCTCTCTCTCTCTCTCTCTCTCTCGTTCTTTGCCACGCTCGCGTTCGTACGTGCGTATAGCGGCAACTGGCGGCACGATATGGCGGGAGACGCCGTGCCAGCAACGAGCCACGCGCCTTTCTTTTTATTCCTTCCATCGGGCCGGATTGGCCCGATTATCGTCCTCTCTCCTACTCTCTTCTCGTCCGGTCTCTCTTTCTCTCTCTTTCTCTCTCTTAGTCTGATCGACTACAACGGGGAACCACCACCACCGCGATAGGATTTCAGCGACACGTTTCAAAGTGCTCTCTCGACGCGGACCCGCGTTCTCGCCGTTCCGTAACTCTCTCGAAATACTTCAACGAGAGAAAGAGAGAGGGGGGAGGGAGGAAGAAAGAGAGAGACACGTCTCTTGTCGGTCACAGACGCGTCTCTATCGCGTGGGGCTACGTAGGGTGAAAAAGCATTAAGGAAGGGTAGTTAAATCCTAACCTAGTACCTAGTACTTATATCGCTTCTATTCTCGTTTTATTTTTCTTTATTTTTATTTTTCTTCTTTGCTTTTCTATCTTTTTTTTTTTCTATCTCTTTCTCTCTCTCTCTCTCTTTTTGTTTTTGTTTACCGTGTTGTTTCTTTTGGAAATTCTTTTTTTTTTCTTTTCTCTTTCTTCTTTTTCCTTTCTATTTTGTTTCTTCATTTTTCTCTACTTTTATTTTTATTTTTATTTACTTTTTATTTATTTATTTATTTATTTATTTATTTTTTTTTTTTGAATATTTCAAGTAAGTTACATCCTCTTCGTTTACACAACTTTTATCCTCGATTTAATCTTCTCAAAGAAAGATTTTTCCTTCTGTGTAAACGTTTGTAGGGAATCGTTTTGCTCTCTATGAACTGGTCGGCTATCATTGGTTGATCTTTGCCGGACGGTGATTGGATGGTCAGGACCCTACGGAGATCGACCAATTATGATGTAGCTTGGAGGATTTTTAGAATTAACCGCTCGACGAAACTGTCGTCGATTAGTTCGATCGTCTTGCATACTCGTATGCATTATGTATGTGTATATACATATATATATATATACATACGTATTATATATTATTAAAAGAGTACCGATCATACGTTCGAACATAACATATTTTTCGACTAATGTATCCAATTGACCATCGCTGTTATAAATCATACGTTATGTTGCGCGTGCATGTCATACGGATGAGCGCCATTTCGGCGCTCAAACGTTTCTAAAACGTGTTCTTTATTTTTCCACACACGTACATTCTCTCTCTCTCTCTCTCTCTCTCTCTCTCTCTCTCTCTCTCTCTCTCTCTCTCTCTCTACCCCCTCTCTGTTCGTTCATTCGTTTATCCAGCTATCAAAGTTACAAAGTATAACAATCATTATTTTTTCATGGACCATTTCGTTATCAGCATGTTTTATCGATTCGAAGAATGTGATAACCGACATTCGAAATCGCGTTGTATAAACAATCTTATGCGTTTCGATATCACGTATACATACATACTTATTTTAGCGTTCAACGATTGTCTACTTTTTTCTTTTCTCTTTTTATTCTTTCTCAATCCCTTTTAACGAGATTATGAAATCGTTTAACTGTTGTTTCTGCTTAGGAAAGAGAACAAATATTTGTTAAAAAGTTACGAACATACGTACGTACATATACGTACGTATGTATGTGTATATCGAATTAAAAGAAATGATTGTAAATTCATCAGAGATTAGGGTTATAGATAAGAGAGAAATTTTTGATGCTCGATAATAGTAATAATAGTATTAGTAGTAGTAATAGTAGTAGTAAAATCAAAGTAGGAGAAATTAAACTGTAACATTTATCATTGATCTCTTCTCGGTGCTATTCATTTTGGAGATCCATTGTATGCATATATATACACACATACACACAACAAGTATGGCGAATGTGTCGTGTCTCTATAAGAAAGAAAGAGAGAAGGGGAGGGGAGGAGAGAGAGAGAGAGAGAGAGAGAGAGAGAGAGAATGACCGCATCGATCGTGTCCATGGGTTTATGCACAGGAACGGTTACGTTGCTGCCTTCGTCTAGAGAAATTTCAATGTAACGACCTAAGTGGTGTCTACGGGAAGGAAGAAAAAGAAGGGAAATGGAAGAAGAGAGAAAGAATGAAAGACAGAGAAGCATGACAGTCTTGAACGTTGTAACAGGTGCCCCCCACCCTTTTAACAAAGTCTCTCTCTTTCTCTCTTTCTTTCTCTCTCATACACACACAACAAATACAACCTACTCACTCACTCACTCACTCACTCACTAACTAACTCCTACCATTTCCATTCTCCACCTCCCACTCCTTGTCTATCCCCACCCTATTGCCTTCCCTCTATTCTAACTTGTCCTTCTCGTGTATAACATTCGCTGTCCTCTTCCTTTCGCCGCTACTTAGCCTCTTTATGTAAGCTAGCAAACTGACCTGACTTAACTATCCCGCGCACTGTAACCTACTGCTGCTGTTGTTCCTGCTGCTGCTGCTGCTACTGCTGTTGTTACACGTTGCTCCTTGGAATAGATTCCCGTCGTTCTACGGTCAACTACTTTTCTCTACGATAACAATAACAACAGAAGAACAACGTCCTCTCGATTTAAACAATCTACGTAATTCATTGATCTCTTCGTATTTATATTACCGATCGCAAATCAATTAATTTTCTTTTTTCTTTTTTCATTCATCGCAACGAATGTATTTTGATAGGATTTCGACAGAATCATCGCACCGCGCTTATTGTTGAATTAAATCGATCGAAAGTTTTTAGGTTATTTTAAAAATCATTTCTTTTTTATTTTTTATTATTATTATTATTATTATTATTTTTTTTTTTTTTTTAAGAATCTTTTCGGTTAATTTTTCGACTTTCTATTGTTTGGAATTATAGTATATTGAATTATGTATAAAAGTATTTATTTGTCTTTCATCTAATTTATAACCTTTATTAGATTGTAAACAAATGAAATATCGTGTTACGAGAAAGCTCAATGAAGAACACCCACCGTTGACCGTCATGGCGCATTCATGTGAACGCGTTAATGGTTTTCTTTTCTCTTAACTTTCAAAGATTTGTAGCGTGATAACCGATTCACTTAGAAAATTATTCATTTATATACAGGATGGGTCAGAAATTCTTAAGTGGGCCATAAGTTCCTAGACCTTGTAGTTTTACAATCTGGAAAAAAGAAAACTAAAAAGATATGAAAAAGCTAACCTAAAAAGTCGCGAAAAAGAGTAATTCATACGTAAAATTAATTAAGAACTTTTCGTTCACTCTACACACATACGTTTACGCGCGTACACGTACACATATTGTATATAAAATGACTTTCTCGAGACATCTCGTACGTAATTCTATGATCTCGAGGTTTTTAAGTACTACTGTGCCATTGTTCGAGCTAAGAAATATGGCCGAAAGCGCAAGGTCAAGGACGCGGATCTAGAACTTTCCTTCTGGTATGCTTTGAACGATCTCAAAGTTGTCTAACATACGTAAGTTGGTAAAAGCGATATATATATGTATGTATATATATATATATACACATACGTATATACATACTTAAACTTATTAGATTTCTACCTTATCTTCTCACATAGAGAAGGAAGAGAGATAGAGAGAGTTGTTTTTGGGCCACTAACGTTGTACGAATATCTTCTCGTATAAGAGGGGTTGAACATTTTCAATGGTTACAAGTACCACTTTAATCCCATTTGTAGACTCTTTCCGATCGTGTTATGTATTTTTCTAACTTTTTATATATATGTATATATATATATATATACACACACATGTATATACATAGATACATACATACATACATACGCATTGTATATGCATGGGGACGAAGGAATTTCTGTCGATGCTAATTTTCGAGGAAGAGAGATAGAGAGGGAGGAAAAGAGTCATCTCTCTTCGTACTTTTCTTTAATAAAAAACTTTGCCTCGAGAAAGAAATCAAACTTCCCTGATGAAAGTTAAAACGGCGAACTTGTCTTTATACACCGTACATTGTTTTCCTACCTCTGTTACAAAAGTGAAACGATTTTTGATTCGCCTTGTTTAACCATTATTTTACCATTTTTTTTCTATTTACAAAACGGTTCGATAAATATTTATATATAATAACAATAACAACAACAACAACAACAACAATAATAATAATAATAATAATAATAATAATCGAAATGAGGAACAGAATAAATTACAGATATTATTAGATCGGATCCGAGTGTCACCCCATTTATATATACACGCATATATAAATATCAAATAGTAACGATAATAATGACACGGGTACACACATAACCCTCTTATTACATGGTACGCTTGAGAACACGATGAAAAAAAAAAAAAAAGAAATTGCGGAATACCATCCCTCCTATAACAAGGTATTCCGAGAACACGCTTGTAATCACAACACCCTATATAATAATTGCATAAACTGTCCAATACACGAATACGTTAAGTACTACTATGCACGAAACAAAAGTGACTCTTAAAAGAATTTCAATGCTTTGACAAAGAATACATTCGTCTAATTTTTATTATTTTCGTAATAGACATTCGTAGTTACATTCACATATATAAAACGAACGAATACGAATTAATCGCTAATGATTGGAAGGTTTAGTCAGAGTACGTGCTATCGTATGGAACGTCTAAAATTCTTACGAAGGATACATAAGGTAATATACAGTAATAAAAAATAAAATGAATCCATCCATCCAAAAGATTTCTCCTACCCTCCCTTTTCTCATCGACCATATCGCATAAGAAAGTTTCTGGTATGTTTATTTCGTGTGCAAATCATCGGTATACTGTTGTCTGTAGGAAGAGGTTAATTATTAAGTAGAGGGTAGAGGGATAATGCGAAAAGAGGTGGTGGATGGTAGGAGGAAGGGAGAAAGGAGGGAGAGGGGAGAGGGTAGAAGAGAGTAAAGTGGATAGCATATATCCATTCATTGTAAACAGAACGAGAGAGTGAGAAAGTCGAACGGTAAGCAGCAGCAGCAATAGCAATAGCAATAGCAATAGCAGGAGCAGGAGCAGTGTAGTAGTGTAGTAGTAGTAGTAGTAGTAGTAGTAGTAGTAGCAGCAGCAGCAGCAGCAAAAGCAGCGGCAGCTTCGGGATTTGGTTTGTCGAGAGAAGAGAAGAGAAGTGAAGAGAAGAGACGAGACGAGACGAGAGAAGGATGAGACACGGCGATGGTGCAGGTTGCGACAGCTATTGGGCTAAAAGAGGGAGGGGTGGGGAGGGTCGTGTTGTCGGGAGGGGGAAGAGAGTGAGAGAGACGAAGTGAGCGGGAGAGGGTGGGAGGGAGGGAGAAGCCGAGACATCGATCGGGGCCGGCCATTGCTTGCCACGCTCCACTACTAGGAGTCAAGATGCCATATTCACTAGGAGGAACTAAACTCCCATGCAACCCCTCCCCCTCTTTCCTCCGCTCTTCCACGCATTTGTCCTAACCCGCTGTGCGGTTCGTCGTCGTCGTCGTCGTCGTCGTCGTCGCTGGGTGACTGGCTGGCTGGCCGGCGGCGGCGGCACTGGCGTGCCACCAGCAACATAACATCTTAAACGTGCACAGAGGGGTACCAGCGCAACAGCAATAGCAGCAGCAGCAGCAGCAGCAGCAGCAACAACACACGCTCTCTCGCGCGCACACACGTTAAGCGTGACGCGATGGAGAGCAGTTCGCGCTGTTCACTAGGGAGGGGTAATGGGAAGGAGTTAGGGGGTAGGAGGAGGTTGGGGGGATTGCGCGTAGAATGGACTCTCGTGTTGTATTCTCTTTCTCTCTCTTTCTCTCTCTATTTTCTCTTTCGCTCTTGGTCTTTCGCTCTTGCTTTCTCGTTTGCTCTTCAAGCAAAATACAGTTACGTACCAATACATTTACGATAAACGAACGTCGTCGGTCGTTCTGGTTGGTGCTGCTCGCGGTTGCCGAGTGCGTCGCCCGTCGAAGAAGAGGAAATCGTTTTGTGTACACCTGGTACTCCCGCGAGGGCGTCGTATATAAACGCGCTTCTCCTTTCCCTCCTCCTCCTCCTCCTCCTCCATTTCGTCCTTTTTTCTTCTTTTTCTTCCTCTACTTCTACTTCTTCTTCTTCTTCTACTTTTTCTACTTTTACTTCTACTTTTTCTACTTTTACTTCTTCTAGTTCTTCTACTTTTACTTCTTCTTCTTCTTCTTCTTCTTCTTCTTCTTCGATGTTTCTTATCAGCACACTTTTCAAACGCGGCAGGTCATAGGCCAAATACCGTAGTATAACTTCGTGCGGTTGAAGATCGTTGTTGAAATTATTATCTAAGAAAATGTTTCCTCGATAATATCGATCCTTGTTTCGAGATAAAACCAAAGTTATAATTCTATTTTCTCGTTTATTCATTCATTCATTCATTCATTCATTCATTCATTCATTCATTCATTCATTCCCTTCTTCGAAATTAATGTATACTTTAATAGCACAGCAAACATACGGAGGGAGAGAGAGAGAGAGAGAGAGAGAGAGAGAGAGAGAGAGAGAAAATCTTCTCTTTTACAATACAATAGAAATTTCTTATTCTAACTAAGTACAGCACACGATTGAACACGAGAAGAAAAGACATATTGAAAAGATGAGTTTAACGCTTTTTTTCCCTTCTTCCTTTCTTCTTCTTTTTTTTTTTCTTTATTTTTTCTTTTTTTTTTCCCCTCTCCTCCCCGAAAGGAGAAGACATTCTTATTCTCATCGTATCCTTCTTTCGATTATAAAGTCAAATTCTTTTTCTTCTTCTTCTTCTTCTTCTTCTTCTCTCACCTTCACGAACGTTTTCACTACCGTTGGCAGACTTCATCTCCTTACGAAGATGGATAACGCTTCGTCCTTGAATAAAACGGTCGACGTTAGGGGCGTCGACCAATACGAAAACGAGCACCACCGAAAGCGTTGGATTACTCTTCTCACTCCTGATCCTTGACGATCCTAGTTATGACCGTCGCCATCAGGGGAAGGAAGAAAGTTCTCTTCTCTCTCTCTCTCTCTCTCTCTTTCTCTTTCTCTCCCTCTCTTTTTTTACGAAACCCCTTGATCGTTTTTCTAAACCTTCTCGACGTTTCAAAATCTAAGGAAACGAAATGTACTTTTCGTGTACTTCCTTTAATCGGTCTATTAAGAAATTTCCCTTTTTCATACCACGTATACATACATATATACGTATATGTATATGTTACGCGCGCGCACGTGGGTGTGTGTGATGTGTATATTCGCATATGCACGCACGCACATAAACATACACACACATAGGTTCTATATATGAAACTACTAACTTGAAAGCTTTGCCACGTTGCAGTTTGCGGTGGATATCGTACTTCACGTACTCGTGCGAGACACGCGGTGCGTGCAAGTAACGAAACGACATTAAAGTCGCCTAACGTTATCGCTTTCACTCGCGTGCCTCTCTCTCTCTCTCTCTCTCTCTCTCTCTCTCTCTCTCTTTTTCTTTCTCTCTCCCTGCGTCGAGATTTCTTCGGATCGTTTTTCCCCCTACGACTAAAGATAAGAGATCTTTACATGAGATGCCTATGTTATTTCAACCACTTGTTATCGAGTTGATTCTTCCTCGTTATATATCAAAAGTTCATTCACAGTCTCGATTATTTTCTCAAAATTTCGAAAATGTTGTAACAACGACAATAACAATATTAATCGATCGATCGATCGATCGATCTCTCTTTCCTTATCGCGTCAATAATTAAAAATAAATATCTTCGAAGTGAGAAAAAGAAAGAGAAAGAGCTTCGAGCAACAAAAACAAAAAAGAAAATAAGTAAAAGTAAAAAAAGAAGAAGAAGAAAAAGAAGAAGAAAGAGAAGAAAATTACTCGTAAAACACAGTAGTTACTCTTTCGGTTCAAGAATGGCGGGAAGATGATGGCGAAGACCGTGAAAAGAAAGAAACGGAAAGAACAGAAAAAGAGTATATGGTGAAGGAATGAACGTACAGGTGTACATACGTGTGGGATAGAGAGAGAGAGAGAGAGAGAAAGATATGAGAAGGGTGGGGGGAGGGAGGGGAAGAAGAAGAAGAAGAAGAAGGAGAAGAAGAAGAAGAAGGGAGGAAGGAAGGAAGGAAGGAAGGAAGGAAGGAAGGGCCAGGCGTTGGAGAGAACCGAAGTTTCGCTTTAGGAGTAGAGAACTTAACTGAGTTAACTTTGCTGCCGAGCCAAACTTTCCGCCAACTTTAAGTAGTTGCCGTTCTCCAGCACCCTCTCCCCCTCTTCCTTCTCCCTTTCCACCTTCATGGCCGTTCGCTCGTTTCTCTGCAAGAGGTGCTGCAGGAGAACCAGTGAGAGGGGGGGGAGTGGTAGTAGTAATGGTGGTGGTGATAGTAGTGGTAGTAATAGTAGTAGTAGTAGGGAACGCAGAAGGTACAAAATGCTTCCACCCTTTCCTCGTCATCATACCCCTCTTTTCTCCTTCTCACCCTTCAAGGGTCCTATTTCTACGTTTGGCAAAGATTCTCGAGGAAGTAAAAAAAAATATATATGTATATATATATATATATATATATATATATAT
>NC_057686.1:1612018-1620263 GCF_014466175.1 Vespula pensylvanica
CGTGGTCGTTAACGTTTATAGCTAGTTACGAATGATAGTCGTGTAGTGGTAGAGAGTAGTATATATGTATATGGTAAATACGAGACTCTGCTTGATTCTCTTTTTTTCTCTTTCTTGCACTTTCTTTCTCTCTCTCTCTCCTTTAACTTGCTTCCTCAAATGCATCCGTGACTTCGTTCCTCGGGTTAAACTTCACGTACGCGTACATTGTATGATATATACGCTGCCAGCTGTCGAACAAGGACTTAATCTCTTCGCCTCTTCCCTCTCTTTCTGTCTATTTCTCTCTCTTCCTCTCTTTCGCTCTTTCTTTTTCTCCGTTCAACTCTTTCTCTGTCTCTTCTCCTTTTGATGATATGAGCTCGGGTTTTCGCTGAGTTGGCACAACATGTGCCCAAGTCAAAGTGCTTGGGTTTGCACTTCGCGTTAGTATCGCATCCTCGCTTTCGCTGAGGCCAGCATCAGATCTCATTTTGTGTAGCCTTCTCTCTCCGCGCGGAAGCTATGTAGTACGTATTCTCCGATTATGCGCGCGCGTATATTGACCTACGGATTCGAGCGAAACTCAGAAGTCTTCTCTCTCTCCCCCTCCCACTCTTCCCCCACTCCTCTCTTCTCTCTCTCTTTCTCTATCTATCTATCTATCTATCTCTCTCTATCCTTCAAGCGGTGCGTTGTTCCAAGCACGATGCGTGTGAAAACGGTGTAGGGTTTATCGATGCACCTTTCTTTCGATTATCAAATTTGTAGGTTAGTTTTGATTTCTTTTTTATTTTTGCTTTTTTTTTCCCATCTAATTCCGATTATCGATAAATATCGATAAGGAGGAATATCGATAAATTGATTAAAAAAATCCGAAAATATCCAATCCATTTATCGTTGAAAAAGTTTATTTGTATTACAAAAGTGTATATCTTTTTTATCTTTCTTTTTTATTTTATTTTATTTTTTTTTTCTATTTGTTTGTTTATTTAATTTTTTATTTTTTTTTTTGTTACGTTACCTCATATGTAATTATCGCTTGAGTAACAATTTAGTCTTTGTATGAATAATATAAAAACGAGGGATTTTATGCAACGGTGTAAACATTTCAAAAAGTTTGTCCTTGAATTTATTGGCCAATGCCAAAATAATTTTCAAGTAGAGTAAATGAGAGAAGGAAACGGAGAGAGAGAGAGAGAGAGAGAGAGAGAGAGAGAGAGAGAGAGAGAGAGAGAAAGAGAGAGATTATTCGAAACGATCGTTGTAACGTTTACGTTTCCTTTATCTCTATCTATCTATCTTTCTCTCTTCATATTTCACGAAATATTTGCTCGAGGCTTTCTTTTTGCTTAAGGAATAGGCACGTGCGTAATAATCTTATTACGAATCGGCCTTTTAAACAAAGTATACGAAGAAGGAGTTAGTTTGGAATAGTAGTAGTGTGTAGTAGTAGTAGTAGTAGTAGTAGTAGTAGTAGTAGTAGTAGTGTAGCAGTAATAGTAGTATCTGTCTCTCGTATGAAAGCAGCGTGTGTGTATGGTATTATACCTAAGCACACTTGCAAAGCGTCCGTTCACGCATGCGAGGGCGCCACGTGTCAGAGTCCGCCGACTTTTCTTATGGAACTTTACTAGTTCAGCACTTTTCCGTTTTACCACATAAAAGCGCTGAATCATAAATCGGTATCGTTTTGGGGTTATTCTTTTCGACTCGTTGACCAACGCATACAGAGGCCTCTAACGAGAAAAATCAGTTTGAGCATTTTCACGAGTTTGCGAAAAGAAATTACCGTGCGTGTACATTAATTATTACATATATTTGTATGTATATATGTATGTATATGTATGTATGTATCTATCTATATATATACATATATACACATATATATATATATATATGTAATCTCTTGTGCATCAAACGTAGATGTACTATGATTGGTTTTCCAATTGCTCTCGTATAGTAACTGGATCGAATGCGTGAATAGCATTGTTTGTAAAAGAAAAAAGAAAAAAGAAAAAAAAAAAAATAATCCGACGAATTTACTCAAGAACATATATATACACACGTACGGAGAGATACACACACGCATATACGTATGTATATATACCTCTCTGTTGTTATTGGTCATCGATAAAGTTTCCCCGTTGACCGTTATTGGCTAAGAAGTGAGAAATCAGTTGAAGCTTTTAAAAAGAATACGACCTAATATATCGTGCTACTACCAACGCCAAGTGTACTGTATCAACGCACCCGAAAACATTATCCCCAGCCAGTGATTTCGTTCTGGGTGCCCTCTGCGCTTCTACGAGCTCCTTTTCTCGACGTTTTAACTAATAACGTACGAATTCTCTTATCTACTTTACATCGTTGTTACAGTGATATTCATTATTTTGTCATTTTTACGCTCCTAAACGATATTATTATTTTACATCGTTGAACGTACGTAGTGCGCAGGTTAAGCCGGCGCGTTTCAAGGTAACCTAAAAAGCTTGCTTTCGCGCACGCTGTTACGAATTGTGTGTTTCGCATTATGTCCTGCGTTGCGCCAGAGCGACACGATATCTCGCCAATAAGTAACTATTTTCATGCTAGTCGCTTAAAGGTGGTCATTTAATATGCGAAATCTAATATATCTTTGATTTAGTATCATTCGTTAATATTTAACATTTTCATCCGTTTCCATAACAAAGATGTATGTACGTTCGTCGTCGTTCTCGTCGTTACGTGCAACATACGTTTTCAAGCTTTTCATGTGACGATCCTATAGCATATTTATTTCATTTCTATGCATTTATTGTTATTACACGTGATTATCGATTTCTATGATTTTTTTTTTTTTTTTTTTTTTTTATATAGACGCGTATGTGTATCCATTGCTTATGCAGCTAATGATACATATACTATATGCATACTCTTGAGCATGCTTTGTTAGAATTACTTCTAAACCAAAAGATGAAGTAATTTGGTATTGGCGAATCTTTTGTGCGAACAAAACGTTTCGCTTTTTATTAAGTTTATTATAGTTTACAAAAGTTTGAAAAAAGCTTTCGATGTGTAGTCCATGTTCTCTTTTTATACGTATACAATATTGTACTTACACGGTATTTGTTTTCCTTCTTTACAGGAGACGGTATTCAACGATTCGTGATGCGTTGGAGGTTCTGCGGTCCTTGTACAAAAACCAACCAGAAGTCAGTGTTGCAACAACAATTTGTGTGACAAAGCATCAAAGTGCAAAACCATATAATCACACATTCGAAGAGGCTTCTTTACCAGTGGTTTATAAGACTTTTTTGAGAAATAGTGGACATTTTTAGTGAAACTGAGAGTAAGAGTGAAAAATACAAACATAGGGGGGGCTGTCTGACCGATGGACAAACGGAAGATGATGCCCAAACGCCCTCGAATGGAGAATCTAAGGGGCCCTATTGCAAATGGGCCCATCCAAACACGACCATTAGTGGCTTTACTCGATGGACGAGATTGTTCCATCGAAATGCCCATTCTTAAAGATGTTGCGACTGTGGCATTTTGTGATGCTCAGTCAACATCAGAAATTCATGAGAAGGTAAGATCTTTGTGACGGTGTATCGTAAAAAAAAGAAAAGATTTATCGTATCTTGTAGAAGAGAGAATTAAAGCGATGCGTTACGTATATTTTGTAGGTATTAAACGAAGCTGTAGGTGCACTTATGTGGCATACTATAATTTTGACAAAAGAAGACCTTGAAAAGTTCAAAACACTACGGATCATCGTTAGAATCGGATCTGGGGTGGATAATATCGATGTCAAAGCAGCTGGCGAACTTGGCATCGCAGTGTGCAATGTGCCTGGCTATGGAGTCGAAGAAGTAGCGGACACCACTCTCTGTCTGATTCTAAATCTTTATCGACGCACATATTGGTTGGCAAATATGGTACGCGAAGGAAAAAAATTCACTGGACCTGAACAGGTGAGAACGAATCAAGAAATTCTCGCTATTATGTTCTTCTTTCTGTCTTTCTTTTCGTTTCTTTATTATTCAGAAAAATAAATACGATATTCTTATACGTTTGTTATATTTTAGGTCAGGGAAGCAGCAACAGGATGTGCAAGGATACGAGGTGACACACTTGGCATAGTCGGTTTAGGCAGGATCGGCTCTGCAGTCGCATTACGTGCTAAAGCTTTCGGTTTTACTGTCATCTTTTATGACCCTTACCTACCTGATGGAATCGAGAAATCTCTTGGACTCACCAGGGTTTATACATTACAGGTGAAGAATCTTTTTTACTCGCAGAATCTTTTTTTCGAATAAAATATAAACAAATCATACTTAACTAATTTATATTCGTACGTTTCAGGATTTACTATTTCAGTCCGACTGTGTATCTCTACACTGTACCTTGAATGAGCACAATCATCACCTAATAAATGAATTCACTATTAAGCAGGTACTTGTTATGTTCGATTATATTACAAGCTCGACGACGATCATAAAAATATATATTTCTTTGATATTTTAACGAGACAATGATATTTTGCAGATGAGACCAGGAGCATTTTTAGTAAACACAGCACGAGGTGGACTGGTAGACGATGATGCATTAGCTGCCGCACTTAAACAGGGTAGAATTCGTGCAGCGGCATTGGACGTTCATGAAAATGAACCGTACAACGTCTTTCAGGGTCAGTCTACGCAATGTGAGTTTTATCTGACCATACCTAACCCTCCCTCTCTAACTAATATTTCCTTTGGTCATCCTGGTCCTCTTCTTTGACCATCTGGTATATACACCAGTGCATCTCCCCGATGGTATCCACGGCATGGCATGTTGTGTAGAGGAATTTAATAAGGTGAACATACGTAGAAAAACATGTATTGTTACATCGTATCGCGTGCTTTGTCAATCGTTCATTGATTAATCGTCGGACATTGTTACGTGTGTGACAGAGATATGATAGAGATATAAAAAAACAAGTAAAGAAAAGGAAAAAGCAAATGTATACGTCGACAATACATGTTGAAATTTTGAGTAGAGAATCTAAGAAAGAAAAAGAAAGAAAAAAAAAAAAAGGAATAATAAAGAAAAAAGAAAAAAGGGGGGAACGGTCCTAAAACGTATCCTAAGAGAGAAATATTTCGGTATATGCATAGGTCCGTTGAAAGACGCGCCCAATCTGTTGTGCACACCACACGCTGCATTCTACAGCGATGCAAGCTGCACCGAACTACGTGAGATGGCGGCCAGTGAAATACGAAGAGCTATCGTCGGTCGCATACCAGACTGCTTACGAAACTGTGTAAACAAGGAGTATTTCCTTTCCTCGACCGGGTAAGCGTCCTTATAATGCAATAAAATTGAGCTCAAGCTTAAAAATCGTAGGGTATACTTGGAGTATCGTCGCAATTTCTTTTTCTTGCACCCGGGAAAAAGATATCGTAATTTTTACAGAAACAGATTTTCAAGCAGATGTTAACTCGTATTACATGGAAAGAGAATCAAGTGTAAAGTAACGTGGTTATAGAAGCGTTCGAACCTTTGGATTTCCTAAGATCGATTGGGCACTTTGTAAAAGGCATTTATCGAAGTGGCCAATTTCTTTTCGCTTTCTCCAGCAGCTACCCCGAGGGGATCAACGGCGGATACTACGCTGGGGCGCTGCCCGTTCAACAGGCGCATTCAACGACTCCTCACGATTCTGCACCCCCACCTCCCGGTGGGCATTCCGTCGTCGGCGGCGGTGGTGGTGGGGGTGGTGGCGGACCAAACTCCTCGGCAGGCGGTGCAGGCGCCGGGGGTCCGACAGGCCCCGCGGGTCCAACGGTAGGCGGCGGCGGGGCTGGAGGCCCTGCTTCAGCTCCCCCTACTGCTGGATTACCCGGTCTACCACACAGCATAGTGAGCGAGCCTGACCCCCGGCCAAGCCCACCTGCTCCGAGTCCCCGTTGACCTTGAACCCCAGACATACACTCCTGCACCACCCTCCGATCTAATTTCCTTTAGCCATTCACGTACATACTACACGAAACATACACACGTACATACATACATACATACACACACACACACACACACAACCACACACACCTTACATACTTTACATACATACATACATAAATACAATATACATACATGTACACATACATATATACACATACACATACACCTAAATACATAAATACAATATACATACATACATATTACGTACGTACGTACATACACACAACGCTCTAATTACATACACATCAACGAGATACATAGAGAGAAAGAGAGAGAGAGAGAGAGAGAGAGAGAGAGAGAAATAGAGTGAAGGAGGGAGAGAGAGAGAGAGTGTGTGTGTGAGAGAAAGAGAGAGAGACGTATTATAAGAGAAGAAAAAACAGAGATGTATACACTAAAAGAAGGACATTCGCCGTACCTACTGTACCAATATATACATACACACCACTACCACCTATTCACATACATATACGTATACATATTAAAAGAACATCCGCACGCGTTCACAGAAAAGAGAATTAACAAACAAACAAACAAACAAACAGACAGAGACAAACGTACAGCAGATAGACACACCCATACACAAACATACACACACACTGCGTAATACAGTAAGAAGAAAAAACCGCGCGTGCGCGACACCTCTGACGACAAACGGCCAATTGACTATTAAACGTGTGTCGTGCACGATGTACTCCCTAAAAAAAAAAAAAATCTGTCCGCTGCTTCCGAGGACTCGAGGGAATTCATCCTTGAGTGTAGAGTGAGAGAGAGGGAGAGAGAGAGAGAGAGAGAGAGAGAGAGAGAGAGAGAGAGAGAGAGAGAGAGAGAGAGAGAGAGAGAGAGAGAGAGAGAGAGAGAGAGAGAGAGGGAGAGAGAGAAAGTATGAGTGTAAGTAAAAATCTACGTGTTTGTGTTGTGTGTGAGAAAACAGGAGATAGTCAACAGAAAAGGGCTTAGAGCTAGTAAGCGATATAAAAAGAGAAAGAGAGAGAGAGAGAGAGAGAGAGTGAGAGAGAGAGAGGGTAGGAAGAGAAAATAATAGAAAGAAAGTGAAAGATCAGATGAGAGTAAAAGAGAGATCACCGAATGTCTGAGAGGGAGAGACTGATTGAGAGGGTGATCCATTGTGTGTGATAGAGAGGCTGAGAAAAAGATAAATAGAGAGAAAGAGAGAGAGAATGATTCTGATATATTTACGTATATATATATGTATGTATGTATGTATATATATCAGACAGAGAGCGTGCTATTATATGTTTGCATTTGCGTCAACAAACTTTCGTCAAGTTTCTGAATAGTGCATTTCCTGTAACTTTATCATTACCACCAAGTACAGTCGGGCAGTAATCATGACGATTAATTCGCGAGAAATTTTATTGTATTTTCCTTATTGAGATTTAGATTTTGGATTATTTCTTTATTTGATAATAATTCTTTTTTTCTGTTTTTTTTTTCTTCTTCTTCTTCCTTTTTAACTAATAATTTCTACTTTCTTTTTTCTTTTTCTTTTCTTTCTTTTTCTCTCCGTGGATTTGTCCTTTCTACCTTGCTCTTTTCTTCTTTATATATTTCTTTCATATATATATATATATATGTATATTTATATATATATGTGTGTAAAAACGTATGTTTTCGTATGTGTGTGTATATATTATATATATATATATATCTATATATATATAGATGTGTGTATATATATATCGGTTTTCTATCTCTTGTCTAAAATGATCTAATATAATAATAATGATAATGATAATAATAATAATAATAATAATAATAATAATAATAATAATAATAATAATAATAATAATAGAAATAATAAAAAGAAGGAAAAAAAACTCTCTTTTCATGTGAGGTAGTTGGCTCTTGATTCTTGGAGTTCTGTTTTTGTTTGGAATTATATATATATAACGAAGAAAAAAATATATATATATATGTACATACGTATATATATATATGTATATATGTATATGTATGTATATATACATATACAAACGATAATAAAATCAATTTGGAATATCTAGCAAAAGTGTATGTCAGGCTTTGATTGAATCAGTTTTAGATGAAGTTAGATCATTGATCTTTTTATGAAGATCCTTTATAAATACTTGTTCGTACATATTATCGTTCGTTATTTAACGCATCGACTGGGTCATTGATGTAGAGTACAAAACGAAGTAACGTGAATAATGTTTAAATATTTTGAAAGAATGATGATGGTGTCTATTCATTGATCGGGATGATTGTCTTATTTCTTTTTCTTTTCTTTTCTTTT
>NC_057686.1:1623847-1633847 GCF_014466175.1 Vespula pensylvanica
TGATGATGATTGATATGACGATGATATCTTGATAAAAAAAAGGAAAAAATAAATAAATAAATAAATAAAAAATAATATTAAAGGAGGAAAAAAATTACCCCCAAAAATAAATTAATAATAATAATAATAATAATAATAATAATATAAATAATAATAATAATAATAAGTAATAATAATAATAATAGTAACATTAATAATAGTGATAGTAGTAATAATAATAATAACAATAATAATAATAATAAATATTAATAATAATAATATAATAATGATAGTAATAATAATAGTAGTAATAGTAATAATGAAAAAAAAAAAAAAAAAATTATACGAGCGAACATCATATATATGGAGAAAGATCTATTTTCGAGATACACATATCCACAGTTCGGTTTATTGTCCTGATTATTTTTACTTTGATTTAATAACGATTACTATTACTATTATTATTATTATTGTAATTATTATTATTATTACTATTGTAATTTTTCAATAATTTGTGCTAATTATCGTCACGTTAAATAGCGTAAATAACGTGGATCGCGGTTCATAGCTAGAAACATTGATTTTAGAAATTTCAAAATTTTCTAATCGACACCGGTAAATAAGATATTATATATATATATATATATATACATACATATGTGTTTGTATATATATATATATATATGCACATATGTACATATATGCATATACACATATGTATATGTATATCGAATTTGGACACTTTGTGATAGCGTTTTATCAAATACGCGTATGCTTGAATAATCTAATGCAGATTAATTAGTTATTGTATATTCTGGAAATAACATACATACATACATATATATATACATATACATATACATATACATATATATATATATATATTTAAAAATTACTGAGATACAAAAGAAGAAAAAAAGAAATATATAGAGACTGAATCGTGTTTGTTATTATTCATCGTAAAGTATGCCTATGGAAATTGTCACTCTTCACATTTTTCTTTCGATGTTGTTTTCTTTTTTTACTGTATTCTTTTTTTATTTTATTTTATTATTCTTTTTTTTCTTTTTCTATTTTTTCAGATATGAAAATCATTCCAATTGATGTAATATATATATATATATATATATATATATATATATATATATATATGAATGAAAATCAGATTATACAAAAGTACATTTTAATTGAAGTACACAAGGACTACGAAAGAAAGAGAGAGAGAGAGAGAGAAAGAGAGAAAGCGAGAAAGTTGAGAATTAAATAGATAGAGAGAGAGAGTCAGAGAGAGAGAGAGAGAGAGAGTGAGTGAGAGAGTGAATGAGGAATGAGAGATATAGGGGGATATTACGAAGCAAACAAAGAAAAAGTAAAAAGTGAACGAAACATCACAATACGTACACATATGATGTATACATAACGCTTATTCCTACACACACATATACATACACATACACACATCATACGTACATACACGGGGTATGATAATGTTGACATCGTACATTTTTAAATAGGATAGACGAGATTACGTACATTAAGAAAAGCAAGAAACGATTTAAAACACAAAGAAAAAAAATATCGAGGGGAAAGAAAAAAGAGAGAGAAGTAAACACAAGAGGTACGTTCGCTTTGCGCGACAAGATGGTCCCCATCCTCCTCTGCCCCTTCTCCCCTCTCCTCCTTCAATTAGAAAACTAATATCTTTATTATTTGGAGATGAGTTTTCAATAAGGGAAGAAAAAAAAAAATTAAAAAAAAGAGGATAAATAAATAAGTAAATAAATAAAGTAAAATAAAATGAAATGAAATGAAATGAAATGAAATAAAATAAAAGATATAACAATGGCGGACCAGCTCGTCGTCCCTGCATAGCCGTGCCGGTACATAACTTAGGAAAAACCTTATTACATAATACTTCGTCTTCTTCTACCGTTTTTATTACTTTTTTTTTTTCGTTTTGTTTTTTTTTTCTTTGATTATTATTATTATTATTATTATTATTTTCTTCCTTTCTACCTTTTTATTTTCTTTTTTCTCGTCTTTTCTTCTTTTTTCTTTTTTTTCTTTTTTTTTTTGATTGCAAGAATAATTATTACTTTATATAAATACCCATAATTATTATATATGTATAGAGAGAAAGAGAGCGAGCGAAAGATTTTTGATGACGAGTGATGATGATTATGATGATATTAATAATTATGATAGCGATGATGATGATTACGATGATAATGATGATGATGATTATGATTATGATTATAATGATGATTATGATGATAATGATGACGACGACGACGATGATGATGACGATGACGACGATGACGATGATGACGATGATAAGTAAAAAATGGGTACTCTGTAAAGTGAGAGACAAAGTTGTCCTGATATAGTTTAAACCTGCGAGAAAGAGGGAAATCATAATGGCGGTGACAAAATTCATGAACAAATATTTAGAACAACAAAAAAACCCCGAAGTTAAAGTTGAACCTCCCCCGACAACACGAGAGCCTCCTCCTTCTTCTTCTTCTTTTTCTTCTTCTTCCTTCTCCCATGTTTTCCTCAATCTTAACTTGGCCTTCGACTCTAACCTCAACCTCAACTTCAACCTCAACCTGAAGCTCAACTTCAACTCCACCCCCACCCCTTGCCCCCACATGACGACGATACGTGGATCCTGATGCTGCGGGATTACAAAAAGAAAACGCACATGTTCATTCTCTCATCCGTTTTTTAATCGATTAAATATTTTTCTTTTTCTCATACGAATAATATTCCATATACATATACGTATATATATATGTATGTATGTGTATATGTATATATGAAATATATATATATATATATATACGCATAGATATATGAATATATGAATATATATGTGGGTGTGTGTGTGTGGGTGTGTGGTGCGTGTGCGCGCGCGCGTGTGCGTGTGAGCGTGAGCGGGTGTGTGTATGTATGGATACGTATATATATATATGTATATATATATATATGTACGTATATATCGTTCTTCGTTTTGACAAAAAGTGGCGTCAGTGAATACTTTTGTTTCACCATTATATATATGTATATATATACATATATGTATATATCTTATAGATATGTATATGTGTATATATATATGTATGTATATGTATATATATATGTGTGTATATATATATACATATAAATATAAATAAAATAAAGGAAACAAAGGATAAAATGAACTGACAAAGAAGAAAAAGAAAAAAGGAACAACAACAACAAGAAAAAAAAAAATAAAAATAAAGAAATGCCACATGATGACGAAAATTCAAAAAAAAAAAAAAATAAATAAATAAATAAATAAAAAAAGAGAGAAAAAAAAAAGAAAATGAAAGGGTGGTGAAAACACACAACAACACATTAATATTATAATTAATTATAATAAATACAATATTTGTACAATAATCAACGGTGCTATGGTGGATGTGTTGGAGATCTAAATTACGATATCCCATCAACAACCTGATCCCGACCTAATTTAAATAGCTAAGTGCGTTTGATCGATCGATCGGATTGATCTATTGATCTCTCTCTCTTTGTCGATCTATCGATCGATTTAATATCATCTATCTCGATCGTTGATCCTTCGATTATCATTCGTCTCCTGGATTTAAAAATATAAAACGTCGATCTCGATCTCGCGATGATCTATAAAGATCTAAACTTAACTCGGAAAAATCCTTTATCGGTTTTTTCTTCTTTCTTTTTTCATTTCATTTCATTTCATATCATATCATATCATATCATATCATATCATATCATATCATATCATTTCATTGCTTGATTTATATTTTCCCTATCCGAAGGCTCGAACGTGAACGATCGATGAGATCTTTGATTGATTTTTAAATTTAGTTTCGTTAGAATTGAATTTGATTGGAATACCGTTTATATTTAATTTTTAATTTTGCTTTTCTTTTCTTAATTCGATTTAATTTTTTTTATTGTTATTTCGACCGTGTTAATTAATTTTATTTTTCTCGATTTACGATATTACCTATTCGAAGACTCTGACGTGGAAGATTGATCGATGCGATCTTTAGGTTGCTTTTTTCTTTCTTTCTTTCTTTTTTTGTTTTTCTGTAGAAAAAACATTGCGAAAGAACTGAATATTATTAGGATTCTTTTTTAGTTTTCTTTTTTTTTTTTTAAACACTATTTTATTTTATTCTATTATTATTTTCTCTTTTTAAAATTTCGGTTGCAGTCGGGAGGAATGAGAGAAGAGAGATTTATCGGCTGTACAGAGACAACACACACTTCGGTGTTTTGTATTTCGATCTATTTATCGATTATTATTCTAAATTTTTGTCGTCAAGTTATTATTAGTATTAGTGGTAGTATTAGTATTAATAGTAGCAGCAGCAGCAGTAGAAGTAGTAGTAGTAGTAGTAGTAATAGTAATAGTTCCAGTTCCATGTCGAATAACCGGTATTCGACAATATCGTGGCAGCGAATGATTGCTATCGATTGTCTTCGTTGAATTGTGTCACGTTAGGGTCGCCGTATGAACCCTCATGTGCCTGTTGAGATTGCCACTTTGACTAAATCTTAGGAGACATACCTTGCACTGATATGGTTTCTCACCGGAATGAATTCGTAAGTGTTTTGTCAACGTCGAACTGTCGGAGAACGCTTTCTTGCAAAGGCGACATCTAAAAATTGAAAGAATATTTTCTTCTTACTTTGTCGTTTTTATCTTTTTTTTTTTTTTTTATACATCTCTCTTAACACCATGTAAAATCAATTTCATTTAAGATATTATTACCAAATCGTTGGAGATATTAAAAAAATATATTTTTGTGTGCTACTTACACACACACGCGCGAGATGTATGTTCGAAAAATTTTGTAAATCATAAAGAAGAATTATATTTTTCGATAATAAAATTAATAATGAAAAATAACGTTTAAATAATTCGAACTTTCGAATGCGCACGCGCGCGGGAGGGTGTAAGTGTGTGTCACGATATCTGAGAAACGAAAAATATTTTTCGTAATCATCGTTTCGTATCAAAGTTATGGTGTGTTACTTGCACGAATATAATTATTAAAAAAAAAAAAAAAAAAAAAAAAAAAAAAAAAAAAAAAAAAAAAATAAGTAAGAAAGAAAACACTTTGCATATGAAGTAACGATAAAATATTTGTGGGATCGATAATAAAAAATTAAAAAAAAATACAGAAATACAGGACGGAGGGCTAAAAGTTTCTAGATGGGTCAAAAGTCTCTAGATTTGTAGTTTTATTCTGAAAATTTTCGAAAAAGAGTAAAATAATTCTTTTCTTAAATAATCTTAGGAATTTTTACTTGTATAAACACACACACACACACACACACACACACACACACACACACACACACATTCATATATGTATATAACTTTAAAGTCATTTATGTGTATATATACACACAGTATGTTATAAAGGGTTAATATATATATATATATATATATATATATATATATATACATATATGAAAAATTTCTGTATGGAAGACATATGCATCACATCATCGTACCTGTAAGGACGTTCACCAGAATGAGTTCTCATGTGTGTCGTCACCGAACTGCTTTGTGAAAATCTTCTATCGCAAACTGGACATCGGAATGGTTTCTCTCCTGAATGTGTTCTCGTATGGGCGGTCAAGTTGGCAGCTTGGCTGAAGGCTTTCGAGCACGCATGACATCTGCGATCGAACCATCCAATCATTATATTTTGTTTTACTTTTCTTTTTTTATTAATTCTATATACACACACATATATATATATATATATACATATTTACAATTTGTCTGTCTGTCTGTCTATCTGTTGGTCTCTCATTCTATATCTGTCATCCATATTACGGTCAATAGTATTACGTCAATGAACTACCCTATCTATCTATTTATCTATCTGTCTCTGTCTCTCTTTTATCTTCTCTCTTTCTCTCTCCTTCTCTCTTTCTCTTTGATCGCGACTCTATCGATTTAGTTAAAACAATAGTTTCGAATATATACGCGATATTGCATAAATTAATCCGGATTGTTATATTAGCGCGTATTTTTAAAGAACAATGAAAGATAGAAAATCAATGAAAAGGAAAGTAATGAAAAAAGAAAAAAAGATACAGATGATAATGATAATAACGATAATGATGATGATAACAATGATGATGACGATAATGATGATGATGATGAATAATGATAAAAACGATTCGATATCATCATATCCTTTTTCTATTTCCAACAGTAACGAGGATGACGATGTTGATGACGATGATGGTGGTAGTGGTGTTCCTGATGGTAGAAAGTTTTATCGGGAAAATAAATGAGGACGAGTAGGACGATAATAACGAAAAGAAGAAGACGAAGACGAAGACGAAGAGGACGATGAAAAAGAAGATGGACGACGTAAAAAAAACCGTGAGAAGAGGGAAGAAGAAAAGAGACAAGGAAAGAAGAACAAAGAAACAAAAATGAAAAAACAAAGGCACGAAGAAGAAAAAGAAACAAAATATTTTTTAAGCAGCCAACCTGAACGGTTTCTCGCCAGAGTGAGTCCTAAGATGTGTTTTAAGAGTACTAGGCCGGGCATAAGATTTTCCGCATATCCTGCAGAGATTTGGCCTGCCATTGTCGTCCGGGTTGGTTACGACGTTTGGTCCACCTCCACCACCATTAACACAGAGCGCGTGCTCGTTCGGTCCTTGGAGACGGGGGTGAGTGTGCGGATGGGGATGAGCGTGGGCGTGACCAGTACTACCACCTATCAGGCCATTCGTCGACGCCTGATTTACCCTCGTCTGTGTTTCTACCGGATTGTATTGAGGGGCGGGACTTAACAACGGTTCTGCACCCCATGCCGACGAATAACTTTGCTCGTACCTACGCACACGCGTATATATATATACACACATACATATATATATATACATACATACATGTGTGTGTGTATTTTAGTGTGTGCGTGCATATATACACACGTAATATATAAATATATATAATAATAAATATAAATATATTTACTAATATAAATTATATATATATATATATTTCTCTCTCTCTCTCTCTCTAGTCATTTCTCTTCCCTCTCACCCTGTCTGAAAATAATGGCGGAAATAATGGTCGTTTCTCAGGGTCGTTCGACGTTTCTCTCACACTCCACACCCCCGTATCTTTCATCCCTCTCTGTCCTCTTTTATTCCTCCTCATACTACGTATATCTATTACGTTCTGTTTTGTTTTGTGTTTTTTTCTATTCATCCTTTTTCTTTTGGTTTCCCTCTCTCTATCTTTCTCTCTTTCTCTTTCTCTATACACCCTCTTACCCCGTCTTTCCTTCTCCCCACTCTCTTCTCTTTTTTTTATCCGTATAGGTTCTATGTAACGTCAAGTATTACGTACATCACGTACGAGAGGGAAGAGTAATAACAAAGAAAGTATTATATACATATACATATACATATACGTATACATATATACATATATATATATATATATATATCGATCTTAAAAGGCTTACCCAGGATGCAAGTTCATGTTCATCGTCATGTTCATCGAAACGTTGACCGACATTGCTGGTGCCGACGCGTAATGAGTTGGTGGCGGGCCTACGGGTGGTCCTAAATTCTGAGTATAATCTTGCGTATAGTGATGGGTCGTAGGTCCACCCGTTGAATAATATCCTCCTGTAGGACTTCCAGGATGTACGACGGCATGTTTCAAGGATAACAATACGTCAGCGACGCCTTCGCCATTACCATTGTTTGTCCTTGGTACGCAATCGCCCCTTGGACATCCCCAACTGCAAAAACGCTTTTTAAAATTATAAGGTACGTCGAGCTAGGGGGACCCCCTTTTTATGTATGATTTTTTCCTTCTTTTTTTATTTTGGTTCTATTACATTTGTCTTTTCTTTTTCTTTTTTCTTTTGTTTTTTTTTTTTTTTTTGGAAATACTGGTCCATTTTTTCTTTCTTCCTTTTTTCTTCTTTTCTCCATTCTCCTTTCTTTTACGTTCTATATCATACGACGAGATATATTATCGCGTTTTCGAGATAGTCGATAATTTTTGTATGTAAGAAAAGAAAGAAGGGAAGAAGGAGAAGAAGAAGAAGAAGAAGAAGAAGAAGAAGAAGAAGAAGAAGAAAAAAATTATATTTTAAGAAAAGAAGAAAGAATAAAGAGAGTAAGTGTGATAGATTGACGATCAGTTGGAGCTTCTTTTTATTTATTTTTTTTTTGTTCGATCTAAATATCGAATTGTTGAACGATATTTATCATTTTGTTGTCTCGACTACGTTAGTTAGTTAATCAATCAATCAATCAATTAATTAATTAATAATAATAATAACAATAACAACAATAATAATAATAATAATAGTAATGATAATGATAATTACAACAAGTAAAAAGAAAGAAAAAATAAAGTAATAATAATAATAATGAAAAAAGAAATTAATTTCGTCTTTTTTACCGAAATAATCCTTCTGCCTGAGAGAGAGAGAGAAAGAGAGAGAGAGAGAGAGAGCTTCTGCAGAAAGTAGACGAAGTCTGATACAGATCAGACGAGACATAAGCGCCTATTTCCTTTTCGTTTCGTTTTTCATTTCTTTCTCTCTCTTTTTTTTTTTGCTCTTTTCCTTTTTCAATTTTTTTCTCTCTCTTTTTTTTTTTTTTTTAATAGACACATTCGCATTTAATTCGAGGAACAAAAAGAGAAAGTCAAAAAAAAAAGACATATATAGAAAGAAAGAGAGAGAGAGAGAGAGAGAGAGATATTTTTCGGATTACAAGAGATTATAGGTATATAGATAAGAGTGGACATAACTATTAAGATACAATTGTATATCAGATAAAAGCAAAATCTTAATCTATACACAACTTTGTTATTATTATTGTTACTATTATTATTATATTAAACGAAAAGCGTACACTTTATAGCAGTCTGATTCGAAAATAAAAAAAATTTACGGAGACACGCGTAACAAAGAAACAAATAAACAAACAAATAAACAAACAAACACATACTCGTACGTATACAGAATATTTATATATCTATACATAAGATATATGAAATTACTTACTTGTATGTACCCGAACAAGGACTGAACAAACCAGGCAATGGATCCAAATCCAATGGTGGAAAACCTGCCATATCGTCGACCCAAAAACCACTACCAAATTCACCACCGACCACTTGGCCTTGGCCTGAATTCGTTTGAATTTGTTGAGTTTGATCTGGCCCCGTAATATCCTCCGTGGAGGCTTGTAAATCTTGCAAACGTAATGTACCTTGCAATGCACTTAACGTTTCTTCATTTTGATTGTCGGTCAAGGTATCGTCGTTTGTAAGAACACCCAACGAACCGGTACAAAGCCCAGATGGTATGGTCGCCTCGATTGTACCCACCGATCCTATGAATTATAAATATATATATATATATATATATATATATGTATTGTGTATATATATATATATTTATATGTTTATAAATATATATATATATATATATACGTAAATAAAATAATTTTTTTTTTATTTTTTCTTTTTTATCTTTTTCTTTACGATCAATGCCAATTGATGATATATATATATATTTTTTTTCTGTCCTTTTTTCTTTTTCTTTTTTATTTCATTTATATCTAACCGATGTACGTATAATACAACGATATACTTCGATAACTCGAAGATATTTTTTTTTTTTTGTATCGACGAAATGATTATAATAACACGTACGTTATTTTACTCGAAAGTTTCGTTTGGTTATTATCACGTTATTATCGTTTGAATAAAGAAGGCAGAAAGTAAAAGACATTGAGAGAATGAGAGAGAGAGAGAGAGAGAGAGAGAGAGATAGAATTTCAATTAATGAATAAGAATTCGAATTATGAACTAATTAAGAAAAAATAAAATTCACATTGTAAATGACAATGATTAAGACAATAAAAATGTGAAATAACGACTAATCAATCGACTTATCAGCATTGATTGGATTACTATGAATTGGTGAAACACGAT
>NC_057686.1:1638566-1641659 GCF_014466175.1 Vespula pensylvanica
TGATATAACCGAATGATATTAAGTCTGGTTGACCCTTTTTTTTCTTCTTCTTTCTTTTTCTTTTTCATAAATTATACAAATAAAACAAGGAAGAAGAAACTATGGATGGGAAAGAAGAGGAGAAAGAAAAAAAAAAAAGGAATAAAAAAGGAAATAAGAAATTTATTCGTCATTCTGATATTTTTTAAAAATAAAAACGTAATTATAGCAAGAGTATAGCTAAACAAAATTTTCGAAACGAATAATTTCAGCTTTCTGCAATTATGTCATACGTTCAATACTTATAAGTATGTAAAAATATTTTCATAAAAAAAAAGAGAAGAAAATAAAAGAAAAAGAAAACTTTTAACTCGCATTTAATATCTTTATTTCAACGAAAAGAATGTTACATATCTCAATTTTCGTTTCTCCTCTTTATAAAAAAATTTTCTTTCGTTTTCTTTACACAGCAAAAGTATCTTATATATATATATATATATATACGTATCTCTTTTTTTTTAGATTTATTCACACAACAGTTGCATTCGTCATTAACATTCGAAAAAATTCATCAATCTTCTCACGACGAGTATACTCCGACGAAAGAAATATTACATTCGTCGCATTTCCTTTCCCTTCTTTTTTTTAATACGAAAATTTCCTTTTTTCTACACGATAAAAGATATTACAAACACACACACACTTAAGCAGAAATTTTGTTTGTTCGTCGTTAACAGTCGCAGAAAAATTATCAAATTTTCTCACGACGAGTATACTTCGTAGTAATACCGTTAAAGTGTTTTAAGAAAACAGGACACATAAAAAAAATATATATATATATATATATATATACATGTACATAGGTATATCGTCGTTAGTGTCGAGGAAGAAGTATCGACATTGGCATCAAATTTTGTCTCTATACCGTGGTAGATTGGTCCGGACAACGATGAGCCATTCTCGATGACATCGATGATGGCGCACGAACGAACCAACGAAGTAACCAACCAACCAACCAACCAACCAACCAACCAACCAACCAACCAACGAACCAACGAGTAAACGAGTAAACAAGTAAACGAGTAAACGAACGAGTGAAAATGCCGCCGTCGGCTGGATAGCAGCGTTCCACGATATCTTGGTGCCGACGATACGAGATACTAATCGTTCATTCGGCGATCGGTACCCATCTTCACCAACCCTTGATCCATATATCCATCTTTCTCTCACTGTCTATCTTCCTCTCTTTCTCTTTTACTCTCACTCATATCTGCATCAATGTATGTTCACCTTTGGGAGCGGGGAAACAAGGCCAAAGGATATTATATTTTCTTGAGATACCATTACCACGCCGATCACGGTGGTCCTTTCATGGGTCCTCACGGACGAGTACACTGAGATCACTGGCTCGTAATGCCTTCCCTTTCGTGGATTATCGAGCATCAACGAAGAAAGTACCACGAGTCGGTTGGTTGGTTGGTTGGTTGGTTCGTTGTTGGTAGATTATTTGGTTAGTTGATTGTTCTATCAAAAAGCAATAAAGCGATATTCGAAAGAAAAATAACATCGTTTCTTCAACTCTAAAGTAATGATCTTTCAATCCATCTCTATTCACTTACCCCATTACACCCCAACTAAATTTATTCCTTTTAAATTAACTCCGAAAGTATATATCTAACGTTGATATAACATTTATTTGTTATCGATCGTCCCAATGTGATTGATTTTTATCTTCGAACCTGTAACTTTTCTTTTTTTTTTTTTTTTTTTCTTTTCATTTTTATTTTATTTATAGAAACGCGCGCGTGTGTGAGAGAGAGAGAGAGAAAGAGAGAGAGAATGTTCGATATCAACGAGTCACTCAAAAAATATCAAATGTCCGACATTAATCGTACGAGTATCATCATGCTCTCGTCTATGTATATACATATGTATAGATGTACATACATACATATATATATATATATATATATATATATATAAGCATGTACATACGTTTTTGTATGTACGTGTATGTATTTGTCGCCGGATCGGACACCTGACTGCACGTATAGTTCCGATGTGGATATACAGGAAGAGGAAGTCGACCACACGGCGTGCATCTCTCACCACCTTCTTTATTGGTTATACGTTGACCGTGTGTCGTCGATAGTTATAGAACACAAACCCGAAAGATCGAGTTCGTCGATCTTCGTTGATCTCTCTCTCTCTCTCTCTCTCTCTCTCTCTCTCTATCTATCTATCTATCTATCCATCTTTTTCTATCTTTCTTTCTGTCTCTCTCTGTCACTCCCCTATCACATCAGAACCCTCTCTGGCACCTCAAAACACGATTATCGCGAAAGATAGAGAGAGAGAGAGAGAGAGAGAGTTGTGTGTGTGTAAGAGAGAAAAAGAGAGACTTCTCCTGCATCACGCCGAGTGTACAACCTGGGTATTGGCTTACATTTCCAACCGATTGGGCTCATGGTATTTACACAGGACTACGTTCGAAACTTACCTCTCTCTCTCTCTCTCTCTCTCTCTCTCTCTCTCTTTCTTTCTCTCTCGTTCTCTTTTTTTCTCTTTCACTCTCTCTCATTCTCTGTTTCTCTTTCTCTTTCTTCTTGTTCTTCTATTTTTTCTCTATTTCCTCTTTCATTTGCAATATCACTTTGTCGAATCGTTATATCGTAATTTGGTATGTTATCGTTTATTAGGAAATAAACGAGGGTGGTTTATAAAAGGGTTTTCAATAATAATAGGTCGATACGTTTGATGTGATCCTTTTTTCGGTCAATGGTGGTTATCTTTCTTTTCTTTTCTTTTCTTTTTTTTTATTTTATCACGGAATTCGTCTTTATATCGAATTTAATTTAACTACACCACTTTTATGTTGCATTTTATTATCCGAGTAGTTTCTTTTATTTTTGATTTATTTATTTGTTTCTTTTTTTATTATTATTATTATTTCTCTTTTTTTTTTTTGGGAGGGGTGAGTCCTAGTTAATATCGTCAAATTATTTAGATTTGATTTAAATCGGTATCTTTTTTTTACAGGCATCGTCAAATTGTTTAGATTTTATCCATGTTGGAATTGTTTTTATTCTTTTTTTATTTATTTATTTTCTTTTT
>NC_057686.1:1642635-1647183 GCF_014466175.1 Vespula pensylvanica
AAAAAAAAAAAAAAAAAAAAAAATCGCACGCGCGTAAACGTGTTTAATATCTTAAAACTCCATTGGGACAAACGATTAACGAAAAGAACGTAAGATCGATGAAAGAGATTTCCTATCTCTTCTATTATTCGGTACGTGGATTGTGAGTGATTAGATAGCGAGATGAGATGACATGTAACTTTGTTCACTGTAACATCCTTCCTAGGATAATCCCAGTTTAGTGCGATAGATTATTATTCCATGGAGATACTCATGATTATAGTGATGATAATGTTTGATTGAAGACTATTACTACTACTACTACTACTAGTACTACTACTACTACTACTACTATTACTATTATTATTATTATTATTATTATTATTATTATTATTATTATTGTTGTTGTTGTTGTTATTGTTATTATTATTATTATTATTATTATTATTATTATTATTATTATTATATGATATACGATCTTTCGTACGTAACTATTTAATTATTTGTCTTCTGTGATGATACATGTCGATCAGTTTGCTTACGTATTTCATCTCCTCTTCCTCTTTTTTCTTCATTCGCACCTCTTCCTCCTCTTCCTCCTCCTCCTCCTCCTCCTCTTTTTTTCTTTTTTATGGGAGTGAGGGGATAGTACCCAAGTTAGCTCATATCTAACCGAGATAGAATCAATAGAAGTGCGTCTACGTTCTCTTTCTCTCTTTCTCTCTCTCTCTCTCTCTCTCTCTTTTTCTCTCTCTCTCTCGTTCTCTCTTTATACACTGTTCCCTTGGACACTTTCGATTAATTATATACCAAAGGAATATTGTAATCTAACAGGATGTAACATTGCGGCAGTCGGTTATTTACGTAATTGTATATGTGTGCGCGCGCGCGCGTGTGTGTGTGCTTGTATTATCCAGTTTTTTTTTTTTTTATATCGATAATTTTTTTCATAAATGTATGGACCAGAAAATTCATTGTTCCTTATTATTCGGCATTTATGTGATTTTTTTTTTTGTAGTATAAGTTACTGCTATGTTATTGATATATCATATTAATAGTGTATAATAATGTATATATTATATACATACATATATATATATATATTTTGGTATAATATTATTATAGTATATTATATTAATTTTTATTATAATATTATACATATTTTTATACGTACATTGTGCAATTATAAACTTTCATTATAACGATCTGCATACATACGAGCTATATTACATTATTATACTATAATTAATTCATTATTCAATTATACCGTACTAATTAACACCAGTGTTATATCATATAATATACAACAACAACAAAATAATAATAATTATATCAATGCAATATAACCAACACTACGCTATAATATTTCTTCTCAATATACTTATATAATATTTTTTTAATATATACATGATGGATAAACACAAACGGGGACAAAAAACAGGAAGCAAACAAGATTGATTAAAAAAAAGAAAAAAAAGGAACATTAAGTCGAAGTACCTGCGATTATTATGTTAGTATTATGTAATAATCGTTAAACTTAATCGCCTTTTTTTTTTTTTTTTATTCTTTTCATTATCATAAATCATCGTAAAAAAAATCATTTATATCTCGTCGATATTATTATCATTGGTTACGTCACATCTCTCTCACTTTTTTCTCCCATTTCATTTTCCTTCTCTCTCTCTCTCTCTCTCTCTCTCCTCTTTCTCACTTTGACGTTTCATACATACTAACATTCAAATACGTTTATGAGAAAGTCGCCGTCTTTGTCGTCATCGTCGTCATCGTCGTCGTCGTGTCGTCGTTAGCCGGCTGGCACGCGCCGTCGTGTCGTCTGTAATTCAATCGGCTATTTCGTCGGCTCAAAGAAGACGAGACTTCTCGTTTAAAACCGGGCGGTGGAGGGGTGAGGGGGTGGTAGTGGAGGGAGGGTAGGGATATGAGCGGTACCAAAGGGTGAGGGGTGAAGAGACGAGGCTAGGGGGTGTTCGAACAGCCATATCAGCCACTCTAAAAGGGCTTAATTCACACGAGCAACTGTGACAAAAAAACAAGACATTTTCAACCGCTGATCATCCTTTCTCTCTTTCTCTTTCTCTCTTTCTGTATTCCTTTCTCTTTCTCTCTATCTTCTACACTCTTTCACCCTTTTACTCCTCCTCTTTCTTCCTCCACTATTCCTTTAATACCATGACTCTTTATTTTCTTAGCCGGCTACCCATAGTCCCTGGCAGATGCATTTTTACATACTCTTATCCTTGTTCATCTTCTTTCATTTCTTCTTCGTTTTTCATACGTTCTTGCTTATCCCCTCCCCTCCTCTTTCTTTCTCTCTCTCTCTCTCTCTAACTCTTTCTCTGTCTTTCTTTCTTTTTCTTACTAGTCCCTCTCTCGCTCTTTAACTCCATTTCTCTTTCGAAAATATACAGGAGTAACGCGATACGTCTTAACGTTAACCCTCTAACGTCAACTAATTCTCACTGTTGAGACTAACCGTAACACTATTCTCTTTAACTTTTACTTTAATGTTAGCTAAACTTGAAACTCTTCATTCCCGATAGTCCTCTTCTTTTTTGTTTTGTTTTGTTTTGTTTTGTTTTTTGTTTCTTGTCATTTTCTTCCCTCTTCTCTTCACTTTCTTTTCCCTTCTTCTTCTTTTTGTTCTTCTAATTCTTGCATTTCTTGTACTTCCTGTACAGGTTTCTGTTTCGATAATTTTGTTATAATTATATCTACCCGTTTCTTTCGTGATCAAATTCGTTTCACTTTTTTTTTTCTAAGCTTGTCATTATTCTTTTTTTCTCTCTTTATTTCTTTCTTTTTTTTTTTTTTTTTTTTTTTTTTTTGTAATAAACGTTTGAGACGTCTTAGGAACGTAAAACAAACGTATGAAAAAGTTAGCTCCGCTAATAGTACTTTCATAAAATTATTTCTGTTTCATTACTTTTCAATCGTTATTAAAATACGGAATTTTGTTTGTTATTTTTTTCGGTTCATTTATTTTTTATTTTTTTATTTTTTTATTTTTTTTTCTTGATGATTCAATTATTTTGCATCGAACGTTTGATGCATCTGAATCCGAGATATACGTAATGAAATGTAAACAGGAAAATGGTAAAAGTTCACATTGGTTATATTATATTTACAGAAAAGTGATTATTTTTCAATGAACATTCGAGATACCGTATAAAGTGAAAAGAGAAAGAAAAAGTGTATTTAAAAATTATCTCCGGCGAAATTATTTTTGTAAGGATTATTATAACGATTGTACCACCATCATCATTTTCTTCAACAATACAAAACTCCATTTCCCTTTCTATCTTTTTATTCATGAATTTCTTTTCTTTCTTCAAATCTCATCATTTCGCGAACTAGCATTGAATATATCTCAAAAAAGGCAAATGGAAATATTGAAAACAAACTTTGGAAAACAACTTTTAAAAAGGAAAAGAAAAAGAGAAATAAATAATCAGAGATTGCAATGAACACAATTGATTTCCATTTAACCTTTTAATTCAAGATAGGATTAGTAAAAAATTTTGGAAACTTGAAGGTCTGTAAAAGAAGAAAATATTGAGAATGTAGGCTCGATAAGAAAAAGTAAAAGAAAAAAAAAAAAAAAAAAGAAAAAAGAAAAAAACTGGAGATTGAGACGATAGAATTGACGATTGATGATTCGTATTTTCTTTTTTTTCATTATTTTTAATAAAAATTATTTCTTTTTAATTATTGAGGGACAAGAATGGGACGAGATGAGATGAGGGTGACGTGTGGTGGAGGGTGTGGTGGAGGTTAAAATGATTTAATAAATAATGATAAATCCTTGCTTGATGTATCAGCAAGATGATGATGGTGGTATTCGTCTCTCGTCGATACTAACAACGACCCGGAATTGCTTTAGAGCATTAGTTCCGACAACGAAGAGAGGCATACAATCCCTCCCAAGATGGCTGCTGCCGGGCGTATCGACGTTTGGCGTTTAGAGGGTTTCCCAGAGGTAAGCTCATCGGAAATTGTAGGACTTCCCTCCCTTGGAATCAACCCTGCCTCTTTTTCAGGCCCTTCAAAACAAAGAAGCGCGAGTGTAATTAAATTTTTTTTCTCTTCTACAAATTAATAGTCTTTTTCTTTCTCTCTTTCTCTCTTTCTCTTTCTCATTTTCTTTCTTCCGTTCATTCTTTTTTCTTGTTCCTTCTTTTATTTTCATTTTGACATTTAGTTTCTATCATTTCATAGAGCGCGTAGTAAATTCGATCGATTGTGATATTTTCTCTTCTCTATTTCTTTTTCCTTTTATCGGTGTTGTTTCCTTATCGATCGTTCCAATTTAAATTCTTAGATATTATGCAATCGTTTGGATTTTATTTTTTATAATTTTATTTATGTAAGGTAGGGGAATATTATTGGAATATATATTTTCCTTTTGGACGTAAAAAATATTTTTAGTATTGTTTAAACAAATCTTTTTGTTCGTTGTTGTTATTGTCATCGATTGCTTTTAATCTCGACTTTTATGTTATATACATATATATTATTGAAATGTAATTTCTTTTTTTTTTTTTTTTTGGG
>NC_057686.1:1647196-1651655 GCF_014466175.1 Vespula pensylvanica
GGGGGGGGAAATAATTTTTACTGCTCTTTAAACAGATCTTCTCGTTGTCCTTGTCGTTATCGTCGATCGATTCTAACTTGAATTTTTTAATTACTATGCGAGCAGTTTAAATTTTATTTTTATGATATTATATGTATAACGTATGCTTTATTTTATATATTTCTTTTCGACATATATATCTATTGAAATAATTACTACTATAGTTGTAATCAAATATTTTGATAAAACGTTAAAATGTTCTTCCTTGAATTTTTGTTATTTCTAATTATGTTATAGAAATTAAAAAAAGAAAAGATAAATTTCAATTATTTACTTGTATCGTTCGATGATACTTACCTTCATTTTTTATTATCTTATTTATTTATTTTGTATCATGTACTTATTTAATATCATTCTATTGACAATAAACATATCAATGCACACGCACATACATACACTTTAATCACTCTCTTATTAATAAAATTAAAACTACTACATATTATGTAAGCAATCATTTTTATTTGAAATAAATAATCGAGATTATCTCACTTACAAACAATTAGAATTAGCATAAGTCTCGTATATAAGCGTCTTTGGGATAAAGGCACTTCGACATAGCAAAAGATTCGTTTATTTTTAGTATCGTTTAACAACGTATGTGTATAAATATATATACATATGTATATATAAAAAATATATATATATAGAATATATATATAATAAATATATATATATGTATATATAATATTTATCAAACCGTAAACAACACAAACATAAATCGTAATAAACTACATACATACTACATTTTATAGATATTTCGGAAATATACGAGTTTAATGTGATATAATAATGATCTCATTGTATAAAAATACCTTTTTCTCCGTTATATATATATAGTAAATATTATATATTAATTTTGTACAATATACACAATCCAATATATATATATATATACATATATATATATATATATAAAATATATATTGGAAATGAAAAAATATATGAATTTCGGTTAAAATTCATTAACGTTTCGTTAAAATGATTTCAGCTGATTCCGACGTAAGTGTCCTCCGTATGCGTTTCACGAAGTTCCTGTGTGTGAGAGAAAAACAGAAAAGAAATAAAAGAAAATACAATAAAACAATAAAAACGTCGTATCAATAACAACAACATAAATAAAAAAAAAAAAAAAAATAAAAAATAAAAATAAAAATAAAAACAGAAATAAACAGGTCGAGGAACCCAAAAATCGAACTTTAGACTCGTAATATTGCAGTTTATAAAAGAAAAGAAGAAAAAAACAAAAAAAAAAAAGAGTGAAAAGTAAGAGGAAGATAAAGAGAACGAAAACAAGAAAAAAGAAAAAAGCAAACGAACGATTTTTTAGTCGCATTTGTTAGAACATTCGCACTTGGGTCCACGGTCTGTATAAAAAAAAAAAAAAAAAACATCTAACAACTAATAATATTAACAATAATAATAATAATAATACCAATAATAATAATACGAACGTGAAACATTTGATAATGGCCGGTCTTGATGTCGTTCAATTGATTATCATTATCCTGCGTTTGATTGTGATTTAACAAATTAACGACGTTGTCGACGTTTTCTAATGGTCCTAATGTCCAACTACCTTCTCCGTCAAATCGTAACAATAATTTGTGATATTTTGAGAGGGATGACAATCGATGAGTTATCGTTAACAACGTTATACCACGTTTTTTCGCTGTCTCGTACATTATACCTTCGGCCTCGATGCTAACAGCACTTGTACATTCGTCCAACAACGCGTATTGGGGTGCGTGATAAAACAATCTTGTTATAGCCAAACGTTGTTTTTCACCACCCGACAAAGTCGAATCCCAATCACCAAGAGCATTTAAACCATCCGGTTCACGTTCGACCAAACCTTTTAAATCAACCTCATCTAATAATTTCATTAATTCTTCGTCGGAACAATCTTCGGTTTCGGATGCGGCTGGATATATTATCTGATCTCTTAAACATCCTACAGTCATGTACGGTTTTTGTGGAATATAAAATAAAGATGGTCTACCACCTCTAACTGTATAATTTTCGTTTGGTCTAATCAATGTTCCATCGTAAACAGGCCATAATCCGGATATTATTCGGAACAACGAACTTTTACCGCAACCGTTGGGTCCCGTTATCAAAAGATGATCGCCTGGTCGTATCTGTTGAATGATAGATATTGTTGAAATGTCAATTCAATTGAATAAATCAACGTTTTAATCGATATACGTGATCGAACCGTTTTATTATGAAAATTTCTTTAATTCTAAGTCGATAACATTTTCGCTTCTTTTTTTTTTTCCTTTTCTATCCTTCTTTGGTATCTTTTGTAAATTTTTTTTTGTTTTTTTTTTTTTTTGTTTCATTCAACGATGTTGTTATCTTTATTCGTGTAATAAAAGAAAAGGAGGCTAAATATATTTGTATATGAAATATATGTGTATATATATATATATATATGTATTAAAAAAAAACATAAAAGAGATAATAAATAAACGACTCTCTTTCTTTGTGTAACTCGAAGATTTTAAGAACGTAGCATGATACATGAAAAAAAATATGTCCTTTATATACATAAGTATCTCGAATGACACTTAGATCGAATTACTTTCATAATAATCGGCTCAAATACGATTCTTTTTTACTTACAGTCATCGTTAAACTTGGTACTATTATTTCACAGTTGGGTGTTACTATTGGCACGTTTATTAAACTTATACTACCGTCGTTACTTTCTCGTACGATTCCTATAAAATAAACAATTTCATTTTATCGATTTTAATAATTAATTATTATAATAATTATCGACAATGAGAGAGAAAGAAAGAAAGAAAGAAAGAAAGAAAATAATTACACGTACCTTTTATAACAGGATTACCATCCTTAAATTCGATAGCAATCTTTTCCGGATGCGAAGCATTTACATTGTTTGTTCTTAACGTACCATTAACGACAACATTCCTTTGATACTTGCAAAGTGCAGCGTCTTTAAATACTTCAAACATTTCGTTAACGCGTGCCGCATAACCAGCCAATGCTACTAATTCCTAAAAATAGAAAAATCAACAAATGTAGAGATCCAAACGTTACATCCAAAAATTCTTTATATCCTTTTAAATGAATTAACATTGTGATAAATATATGTGTGTGTGTGTGTGTGTGTGTGTCTATGTATGTATATATATAAACAAATAATTATACTTTATAGGACACCATAAGCCTTTCCACGGCATCCGCACCGGACATTAACAAATTTTTCGAAGTTGTCAGGTATCTGGTTCTCTCGCTTACTGCACCTTATAATTATATTACAAGAGATTACATTTCTGTTCTGTTCTTTTCTTTTCTTTTCTTTTTTCCTTCTTCCTTATTCAACGTCATCGATATTTCCAATGCTATCATTTCTAAATAAATTCTACGTAAAACGTTAGAAACTTACCGTCGCCGTCTATTTTCATTCCATTTTTTTGCGAGCCATTACCAGAATTATAAAGAAGCGGTAAGGCGATTAGGACAAGTCCGGTCCCCGACCAAAGATATTTCATAAGAAATTGTTCCAACATAACGTACCACAATTTCTTAGCTAAGATTCTTCTCAAGTGAGTTACGAGAGACTTATAAGCCGTAGTAAGATAACGGTGTTCGGTTTGGTGACCTCCATAGAATGCAATCTCCTCGGCATGGGCACTGATACGTGCATGGGCTTCTCGTAAACGACCACGTCGAGTAGCTTCCTCTGCTACCAGCTGACCGAAACGAGGGGAGGCAAGACGCAATACTTGTCCGGTCAAGGTGATTACGACCAATGCTAATAATGGACCTGTTAGGAGACGAGCAAATAAAAAAAGATATTTTGAATAAAACGGTACTTATTTTAATCTTATTTTTATAATTTATATTATACATATATGTGTATATATATATATATATATATGTTATCTATATACTATGTTATATAATTAAATTCTATTATATTATTATATACATATATATTATAGTATAGTATTATATAGTATAATTATTAAAGTACATATAATTTTATACTAAGATTATAGTATATTATTAGTATATTATGCTATAAACAATATGTACATATCTATATACTTATTTTCTTTATATATATATATATATATATATTATTTTTTTATTTTATTTTTTTTTTTATAATAATCTTATCTCTTACCAGGTATAGTCCTAGCTCCCATATTCAATGAAAATGAAATCAGTGCTATTCCAACCAAAGCGCAATCTAACAATGGCTTTGTTAAACTTGAATATAAATGAGCGACGGAGCTTGCTAATTCAGATAAATCGTCGGTCAGTCTTTGCTCGAGACCACCTAGTCTGGTATCCAGAGCTATTACTCTATAATAGGTTTGTTGACTCAGGTACATTTTATATGCATGTTCGACCAGACGTTCCCTGTGTTATAATAGCAAAAAAA
>NC_057686.1:1651665-1653678 GCF_014466175.1 Vespula pensylvanica
AAAAAAAAAACCCAGAAAAAATAGATAAATATGAATAAAAATAGAAAGAGAAAATAATACTATCGATCGTAGGAATGAAAATTAATTTTAAAATTCTTTCCTTTTCTCTCTAAATGAATCACTTATCACGAAAGTGAGATCTTAGTCATACGCATTATATGTATATATAATTCATAAATACATACATACATACATACATATATATTTTTTTTCTCTCTTTCAAAATATTTTGACACGTTTCGAAATATGTTTGAATTTTTCTTTCTTTCTTGTCTTTTTTTTTTTTTTTTTTTTACCTCCTTTCTTTTTAATATCTCTATTCTTACAATTTACGTCACTTTTGTAATTATCCATTCAAATTATTTTCTAACGACAACGATGATTTATTACCATTATCATTATCATTATCATTATTATTATAATTATTATAATTATTATAATTATTATTATTTGTAGATAACTCACCGAAAATTAAGAGCCAACCGACCCTCCAAATATCTTATAGCCGAATTAACGAATGTAGCAGGAAATGCAATGGCAAACCATCTTGCCATCATATAAACGAAACCACGAATGTCCTTCAAAACGATTCTTTTAACTATCTGTCCTTCTAGTGTGGCTACATAAACGGAGAGAAAAGTTCGTGCTAGTAACGTCAAAGTGGCGCAAGCCAATAGCCCAGATTCTCTAGATCTCCAACTTGGTACCATTATCCTTAATAATGTTATTAATTGTTTTAAAAATGCACGATCCAAGCCAACAAGTTTTTCCTTTTTCTTTGTATCATTTTTCTTTTCTTTCATTTCGATCGATTTAATATTATCGCTGTCGTTACCACCGTCATCGTCATCGTCATCATCGTCATCGTCATCGTCGTCATCGTCGTCGTTGTAACGACGATCTTCGTCTCGATTAAACTTCCTATCGTTTTTATTTTTCCCGCGTCTTTTCGAATCGTTCCTCGATCTATCGTCTTCGTCCTTCCTTTGTTCGTTTGCCGTAGTTGGCCGATGGCGGCGCTGTCGTACTTTCGCAACTAGAAAGGGATAACCAATTTTGAGGAAATAAAGAACGGTGACGACACCGGCTACTCCGTGAGTCAGACGTTCCTGACGGATACCGTATTTGTTCGACGTTTTGTCGATTAATTTAGAAAATATCGACATATCGATCTTTTTCTCTGTTACTAGTCGGTCCTGTTTGCTTTCTGTCTCTGTCTTTCTCTCACTCTTTTCTTATTCTCCGTAACAATTTATTCCCCTCTATCTCTTTCACTCTCTTTTTCTTTCTCTTTCTTTATATATGTATATATATTTTTGTCTGTTGGAAGAAAAAGAGATAGATTTCATGTGGATCTCTTTCTATTTTATATATATATATATATTATATATATATATAAAAAATATATATATACGTAGCGTCTCCTTAAAAGTAGCCGAAGAAAACGTGACTATAATCAACCCGTGTACTTCATTGCGCCTGCGCGCACGCTGTTTTTGCGTGTTCCTTCTTTCTCCGTTTCGTTCGTTGATATTAACTTTTATTTTTCTTCTCGAACACTTCTCGACTACTCACTTCCTCGGTTCTCTTCTGTTCTCTTACAATACTCGTACGAGATGCGTATATACGCACACACACATATATATATAGATATACATATATATATATATATACATACGTATATATATATATACACACATGTATATGTCGTTGCTTTACCGCGTCGTCTGATCTATGATGAATTTTTCCTATTATTTCTATGGATCTCCGCAATGATCTTCTGTCTCTTTTATCCTGTTCGTTTTTTCTATTCTCTTTTTTTTCTCTTGATTTATTTTTTGTTTTATATATATATATATATATATATATATATATATATATACTGAGCAACGCACAACCACTACTAGACAGTTATATGGAACTACGCGAGAGATCCACGTAGATCGACTACCAGCTGACGACTGGCTGAGCTGAGTGAACTCTACTGGCCTGTTCCCCGTTCTCTTTCTCTCT
>NC_057686.1:1653913-1678913 GCF_014466175.1 Vespula pensylvanica
CTCTCTCTCTCTCTCTCTCTCTCTTTTCTTTCTCTGTCTATCTATCTCTCTCTCTCTTTACATATCTCTTTTTACTCGTTCTATATCACTCTTTCTTTCTTGCTCGCTCGCTCGCTCGCTCGCTCCCTCCCTCCAACCCTCCTCTTCCTCTTCTCCATAAGAGGACTCTCTTACCTATCAAGTCACTCACGTATATACGCATACATACATATATTTAACTCGCGCGCACGTACATACACAACACACCCACTCACCACACATACAAACATACACACATATTCGTATATACGTACAAGTTAATATTCCTTTCGCACATTTACCTATACATTTACACACACTGATAATCTCTCGTAATATAGATACATGTACCTACATGTGTACACATTTATATATGTACACACATATACATTTACTTACACATTGAATTTTATCTACGTCTGTTTCGAGCTGGAACTTGGACCCATAACACGTCGATTTTGTTATGCTCTGATCTCTTCTCTTCATGTTGTGAATACATACATACATACATACATACATACATATATGCATACATGCATACAAACGTGTATACATACATACATACATACATATATATATATATATGAACGAGTTCCTTTGCTATACATCTCTTTAAAATTATTTCTCGACGATATTTCGATGAAAGATTTATTTACACGACCTTTTATCAAGATCGATGATGATTCTTAAATTCACATTATCGCGAATAACACATCAAGTTCCACACGTGTATCCTTCTGTTTTTATATTTGTCAATCCCCTATGATAAACTAGTATTATTATTAATTTTTTCTCTTACTCGTTTGTTTATTTCTTTATTTTTTCTTTTTCTTGTTTCTTCTTTTGATTTTATTCCAGACCGTTAACAAGATTTTCATTACGTACGATCGTCAACGCATACTAATACATAAGATAATCATGTATATTTACGTATATCTATAGTGCGAAATTAATTCTTTTTATGTCGGTATATTTTATTTCATAGATTCAATGATATTTTTTAACATATATCTTATCTTCTCTCTCTCTCTCTCTCTCTCTCTCTCTCTCTCTCTCTCTCTCTCTCTCTCTGTCTCTCTCTGTCTCTATCCGTTTTTATTTATATATTTTCTTATTATCTTTTTGTTTCTATTTATATTTCCTTTTTTTTTTCGATATATACGTCCACGCGTGTATATGTATTTTATCATAGATCTTCCGCAATTATTTTTGTTATTGTCTCCATCTCAGTCAATTATTATATCTGTTGTGTATCGTATGTCTCTCTCTCTCTCTCTCTCTCTCTGTCTTTTTTCTCTGTGTCTAGTGTTATATGTATTTCAATGTCTCAATTCTTCCGCAATTATTTTGTTTTGTCTTAATTACACACCATCTCTATTATTCTTCTTTATTATTCCTTCTTTTTCTTTCTTTCTCTTTTTTTTCTTTTTTTTTTTTTTTTCTTTTTTATTCTTATCATCTCCGTTTACGACGAAACGCAACAATATATAATAATTCTCTTTGTCCATTTATTTCCATATTTCATGGGAATGATTATGTTTATTCATATTTTCTTTTTTTTCTCTTCTTTCTTTCTCTCTCCCTCTCTCTCTCTTTTTTTTTTTTTTTTTTTTTTTTTTTAATCATTTTTATCTTTTTTAAATACAAATTTCTCTAGAAGGTTGTAAAATTATTATTCAAAAAAAGAAAAGAAAATAAATCTTAGTCACGTTATATCTGTGAGGTATTTAATAATGATAATTCAAAGCTCTAGAAGGAAAAAAGAAAATTATTTTAATTTGATCGTTCGTATGTTATATTATTATCGGACATATTTGACATGTTGCTTGAAAAAATTTAATCTTATTAATTTATATATCATATCGTTTTCTAGATACGGTATAGATAGATAGATATATATATTTGTATTGATAAAAATTAAAAACTTTTTTATACCCCAATATAATATATGTGTGTGTGTGTGCATTATCTTATATATTGTATATGTCATTCTTCTGTATATATAATAATTTATGATTACAGTATATATTACAGTATATAATAATTTATAATTTATGATAAAAAAAAAAAAAAGTAGTTGAAATTTTTACAATTGGCTTGTCGATTATAACCAAGGATATATTTAACTTTTTAATCAACAAAATGTATTCGAATAAATAAGAATAATGATAGAAATGAGTAGTAATAGAAAAGATAAACGAGTTGAATTAAACTAATCTCATTAAGGATCATTCAATTATTATCGAATAATTTTTTCTTCATTACGTTTCGTTTTACATCTTCATTGTAAAAATAAAAAGATAAAAAAAAATTTGAAAAAAGAAGGAAATCTATGATTGATACTCAGATACGTTATAATATTCAATAATTACACACATCACATATTTTTTAGATGATAAAAAATCATTTCCATGCATTTTCTTATCTGATCTCATGTTAACTTCATGTGAAAATTCGTGATCGTATGAAAAAAAAAAAAAAAAAAAAGAAAAAAGAGAGAGAGAGAGAGAGAGAGAGAGAGAAACTGGAAGAAAAACGGAAAATGTTAATAAAAGGATATTCTAAATAAAAAAGACTCGTAGTCTAAAGAAAAGGAAAAAAAATGCAACAAGAAAAAAGATAATGTTGTGATCATTAACGTCTAGTCGAAATAATTTGTTTTCACTTTGAATAATGTTTAGTCAAAAATATCGTTATTAAATATCAATTTACTTGACTAGAGAGAGAGAGAGAGAGAGAGAGAGAGAGAAAGAAAAAGATATTACAATACTTTATAATGCAATAATAATAATAACAATAACAAAAATACTAATTATAACGATGATGACGATATTCAATAAAAATTATAAAATATTTTATCTTATTTTATTTATTTATTTAAATATTTTTTTGATAAAATATATAAGTAGAAAAACATTCTTTTAATCTACATAGATGCTGTGCGTGTATATATACGTACGCATGTGCATGTATTTGTATGTACGAATGTATGTTATCGCAATTATATATGAAACTGAATATCAACAAAACAGTATCGATATCTTATCTCCATTTTGCACAATATCATTCGAATTGCCAATGAAATAACATCATTTCCGGGGCAAAAAATAATTCCATCCTTGAACTTTATTGATCGTTAACAAACGGACAAATAAAGTCATCGCTGCTTAAGAATTGTTTTCTTTTAAAATGTTGTAAACGCAAAAAAGTCAGATTTTACGATAGATGTATGACAAATGTGATATGCAATTTCGCGATCGTGTCATTCAAGAGATTCAATCGATTAATTTTGTCAAAGCGTTATCAAAAGTTTAGAAAGATAAGAAGTGTTATCGCTTAAATATGTTGTGTGATATCCATATGTTGGCTTATGTAAACAAAAAAAGACGTGAATGATAGCATGTGAAATATTATAAGAAATATAAAAATTAAAATAAAGTTATGTAATAAAGTGTGAGTAGTAAATATGTGAGTAATAAGTGTTTACGTGTAGAGAGAGAGAGAGAGTGAGAGAGAGAGAGAGAGAGAGAGAGAGGGAGGGAAAAAATAAGTTTTCTTACGCGTAAATTTTTCCAGACAAATAAAAGGCTGAAGGAAGAATAAAAAAAGAGAGAAACGTAAGAATAAAATCGAGAGAAAGAAAAGTTCGTTCCAAGTTTTATTTTTCCCAGAAGAAAAAATAAAAAATCGAATGACGAGAGATTGAAAAATAAAAACAAAAAGGACTTGTTACTATCTGTAAATTTTTTCTTGATCTTTTTGTTAGTATTTATTTATATTATTAATTAAAGATTTTCTTGTTACGTTTAAGGATTTTCTTGACGAAAAAAAAAAAAAGAAAGAAAGAAAGAAAGAAAAAGAAAACAATGCGAAGATAAAAATACGAATACGTGTTTCGCGTGAATTTGTTAAGATTGATAAAGATAAGGTGGAATATGTAAAAAAGAAGAAGAAGTAAAAGAATAAAGAATATAGGAATAAAATTTTGACGTTCTTTCGACAATTTTTGAAAAAACGGAAAGAACGAGAGGAAAGTGAGAACAAAAGAGTAAGACATTTAAAGATAAAAATAAAACGACTGGAATTTTTCGAGACGGAGAAACAAGGAAGTAGAAAAAGAAAAAGGCTCAAAAAAAAAAGAAAAAAGGAAAAAGTACAAAGGATAAATAGAAAACGTACATTGCCATCGTTTTAAGTCGATCACGCCACAAATGTATAATGAGACACTTATGCGTTATAAAATCTATCTAAAATGGGGAAGTGAAGATAAATTTATTCGACGGGATAATTGATAAAAGGAGAAGAAGAAAAAAAAGAATAAGAATAGGAATAAGAAGAAGCAGAAGAAGAAGAAAGGTCAGACCTTTTTTAAATGTCTTTCGATGTCGTTACGCAAGAACGTAAAGTCACGATGATCGTCGCCTATAGAAATGTTTGATCTTTGTTCATTTGTCATTAAATATATATATGTATGTATATGTGTGAATATATATATATATATATGTATATATGTATGTATGTATATATAGAAAAAGAAAGAGATGGTTATATAGATATGTATATATATATATATATAGAGAGAGAGAGAGAGAGAGAAATGAATATAGAGATATAGATAGAGGTATTAAAAATTGCTATCTTCCGATGTATAAGATTTCAGGTCATTTTATATGTAATAAAACTGTGTGTGTGTGTGTGTGTGTATGCGTATATATTGCCAGTCCCCCCTCATAAGTGGAAGGGACTGCCGATGAAGTGAGACAGAAATAGTTACTTTGTCAATTGTACGCAAGATCTTCCACGCAGGCGGTAAAATATGAAATAGAATTTATGATAGTTGTGTAACAAGGCGCACGTGATGTTGCATATATATGTATAAATGAAATTATAAAAAAAAAAATATACGTATATAAAATTATAAATATAATAATAAGCGAAAATTAAGAAATATAATATAAAAATTATCACGTAGCCGAGATTTACTAAACATTTTTATATGATAAAAGAAAAGAGAAAAAATAGTTTAACTTTTTCATAATAATAACAATAACAATAATAATAACGTACGTATGTACGTATATATATATATATATATATATATATATATATATATGTACGTTCGTGTTTAACCTTCAAACAGCGTGTTTCAGCACGCGAAGTTAGAATGGCTGCTTTTATTTTTTATACGGCGAAAGAAATTGATCGCGCATGCGCAGAACGGACGGAGTCATTTAGCAGAACAGAGTGAAAGAAAATGATACCGTCTATAATCTCACGTATCCGATATTTTAACGATACCACTTACAATCAATATAATCTTATTACATAAATACATGTATACATATATACATACATACATACATACATACATATATGATCCAGGTTACGATGTAGGATAATGTTAAATATTACAGTCGTGAATAGGGAAAGTGGTCTCTGTCTCTGTTTCTTTCTGTCTCTCTCTCTCTCTCTCTCTCTTTTCTCTCTCTCTCTCTCTCTCTCTCCGTTCATTTATCGTTAGAGAGATACGAGAAAGACAGAGATAAATATAGAGGCGTTAAAAACTATGATCTTTCGATGGATAGGTCCAGGTTACGACGTAGGAGACTGCGAAATATTACGATCGCAAATAGGGAAAGTGTTTGGTCTGTCTCTCTTTCTCTTTCTCTATATTTCTATATCTATCTCTCTCTCCCTCTCTCTCTCTCTCTCTCTCTCTCTCTCTCTCTCTCTTTTTCTTCTATACATACAATATAGCTCCTTTCGCATTTTGTATGGTAGAACAGAGAAAGTAAAGTTACCCATCTGTTGTGTATTGGTAGGCTTTCTTCATCCGAAACTGTTCTCTCTCACTTTCCTTTTCTTTTAAAGATAAACATTATGTTTCTCTGTGATCGTGTTCACGCGTAACTACTCCCATGCGTATATATTTCTTTTTATTTATTTATTTATTTATTCAGTTTTTCTTTTTTTTAATATCGTCGCATATCTTCTTCCATTTCAAAATTTTTTCATAACTTATACGAATAATCATCATTCATTCGTTTTTTTTAATTAGTTAATCAAGACTCCTTTTCCTTTTTCTCTTTTCTTTTTTCCTCCGTGACCTGTGACTTGTTGCAGTTTATTAGTTTTTGTTCATTATTTTTTTCGTAAGATCGTCATAGATCGTCACAGATATATAATTACATTTTACAATTGATTCCGTCGATCGAGCACCGATTCACAAGGTAAGTTTCTTTCAAAATAATTAACAACGTCGATCGAATCCGGTATTAATCAAGTAAGATGATACTTGGGATGATTTTTCTTTCTTTCTTTTTTCTTTTCTTCGATTTTTTATTATTTTTCTGTTTTGTTTTGTTTTGTTTATTTCATTTCTTCTCTCTCTCTCTCTCTCTCTCTCTCTCTTTCGTTTACTTTTGTCTTGAATCATTCATCAAAATTTATAAACGTCGTAGTTCTGTTTTCTTTTTAAGATATACTATTTGTAGATCAATGATTCATTATATGCGTCGATCTATGAGCAATCATTTCGAACTAGTGAAATCGATCTAATAATCGCGAACAAAAGGACAAAAACGTCAGTCACTTTTATATCCAATAAAATTTTTTCCTTTTGAATTTTGAATAAACAAGAACATTTATACATGCTCCTTCGAAACGTTTCTACTCGAGACATAACAATTTTTAATCGATTGCTCTTTTTTTCCAAGTTCTTTAGGATGGCTTCTCTTTTTTCCTGTTTTGTTTTTTTTTTTTCTTTTTTTGTATTATTTTTTTCAGTTCTAGCTAGCCTGTAAATTGTAAACTTTTTTACTGTCTAATAACTTACTATCCTTGTTTTTTTATTATAGATCAACGATCAATTATCTTGCCGATCTATGGAAATTTCCACAAAAGAGTAGATACGATTTCATCAGTATATCTGTTTTAAATATTTTTATTTCCATACTTTTTTCTTTTTTATCCACTTTTACCGGAATATTTTATAAAGCTTCTTAATGGATATCGTTTTCCTTGTGCTATATTCGTTTCTCTGTCATCAAGAATCTTGATTTTTAAAAATAAATTATTCATTTTATATCTTTTCCGTATCTATACAAATATATATATATTTTTTTATATATATCTTTAAAAAAGTATATATATTTATATATATATATATATATATCTTAAAAAAATATATTTTTTTTAATTAAATATATAATTCATATATATATATATATATATTTATATACATATGTATACGTGTATATAAGGTCGAGAAAGAAGGACTTTCACTCTTCTTTCGAGATTCCTCCTCTTTTTATTTATTTTTCAACTCGTTGAGAGAGACTTTCGTTCGAATGAACGAAAGCGAACGCGTCTTTCCTGTCCATTGGGTCTCTCTCTCTTTTTCTGTGTTTCTCTCCCTATCTCTCCTTGTCTGTCTGTCTATCTATCCGTCTCTATCTGCAAATCATATATTTATATTTTTGATGAATGCTCCTTGAATGAAAGTTAAAGATATAATGGACAATAAATTTAAACGATATCGAAAATTCGCAAAAACACGCTCCGAGATTCGGCACGATGTTTATCACGAACGTTTTAATTATATAAACTACTTTTTTCTTCTCTTTTTTCTGATTAGAAAATAAAAAAGATGCAAAAAGATCAATCTATAAATCTAAAATTTATTGAACGAGTAAGTATTGAGGTATGGATAAATCTTTTTTTTTTTTTAATTTTTTTTTATTTATTTATTTATTTTTTTTTTTTATTTTTTTTTTTTTTGAAGGAGAAGTTAAACCAATAATTAATTATTCGGGTAAAATCGTCGGAACGACGCAAGGACAACGATTTTTTAAATATTTAATTTAATTACGTCAATGTAAATTAATTAAAAAATAAATATATATATACATATGTTATTGTTACAATAATGTAAAAATGTTAAATCAGATTAATAGCTACTGACAAACAAACCAATTGAATAATTAAATTTGATAATTTATCAAGTAATAAATAAATAAATATTATAAATAAATATATATATATATATTTAATTAACGATTAAATTAAAAAATTAACATTAAAATATATGTTAATATTCCATTAATTATATTGTATATATATATATATATATATATATATAATATGATTAATAAAAAAATATATATATATATTTAATCAACGAAATGAAATAAAGAAAAAAGAAAGAAAAATTTGCCACTCTGAATGTTCTAAAAATAATCTCAATAACAACTTTAACATAAACTCGTTCAAAAAATTATATAACATTCGAATTTCTTTTTCGCGACAGAGAATCGTATATTTATAGAAAAAAATGCGTTTTCTTTAGAAAATGACTGCGTTCTTCGTATAATTGATTAACAATAATTCACCTTCACAAACATGTAATTTATTTTTTTCGCGCTCGTAAAAATTCCTCGATCACAAACTATATCTAACAAATAAAAAAAAAAAAAAAAAAAAAAAGTTGTTCAGACTTGTATTGCTCTTTTAATGGATAACGTTGTTTTTATTTCCTTCTCTTCTTTTTTTTTTTTTTTTCATTTTCTCAACTTGGTTATGTAATCTATATTCGACGTATAAATGTACGTATACGTATGTAGTATATATATATATATATATATATATATATATATATATATATATATACTTACACAAAAATATTCAGAACGAAGTTACACCATTTTAAGGGTTTAAAACTGTAGAAAATTTTTTCTCAAGGTCATTTCTTTCAAAGAGATTTCAAGGTTTACATATATATATATATATATATATATTTTTTTTAATGAGATCATACAGTTCTTTTTCTTTTTCTTTTTTTCCACGAATCGATTGCATCATACCATATCGATTAAATAAAAAATATCAATTCGGTGAAATATTATCGAACAACGGATCATTTCGATAATTATTTGGAATTATTTTCAAGCGAATCATTTTGAAATAACGCAAATTCATTATTGCACTATAAAAAAATAAATATCTACGATCGTGAATATCTAGAGTCGATCATCAACGATTCGTATGTTTTTTTTTCTGCAATTTTGTTTTTATTTCTAATTCTAACCTTGAGAAAAAAGAAGAAGTTTAACGGTAAAATTGTTTTTTTACAAATTATCAGGCAATTAACAAACAGTCGTTTAAAAGTTATTTCTAACAAGCTAATCATTTTTTTGACGTCATTACGCGAATACTTTTTCACGTGTGTCATAATAAAGATTGAGTTGAAAAAAAAAAAAAAAAGAGAGAGAAAGACAAAAGTGATTCCGTTGAAAGATAAAAATAACAATGAAGAAAAGAAAAAAAGAAAAGAAAAAGAAGAGAAATGCATTGGCATTTCTCGTAGTATTCGTGAAAAAGAGTTAAAATATTAGCGACTTTTATCCTCTTTTTCTTTCTATCTTTTTTTTTTTTTTTTCTTTCTAATATCTTATCAAACACGAGATATAACACGTTTTAATGGCATGACATGGCAAGATATATATATATATATATATACTTACACATGTATACGTACAATAAGTATTAACATACAAATGTAACAATATAACGATGTAACGCGTTCAATGATATTCAGTAATCGTACGTATGAAAATATTCACCTGGTAGAAAGAAAGAAAGAAAGAAAGAAAAAAAAAAAAGAAAAAGATGATAAAAAAAAAAAAAAAAATGAAAGAACAAAGAATGGAAGAAGTAATTTGTAAACAATGACTTTTGAAGCGGTAGATTAATTAATTGCACAATTAGTAATTGTAATCCGTGACCTGGTATTGAAGAAACATCGTCGATGAAAATAAAGATATTAGTATATATTTGAAAGGATAATTAAATTTGCGTTTATGCGATCAAAAAAACGACGACGACAAAGATGACGACGACTGTCTCTTGTTGAAATAAATTAAAAAGATCGAGCAAACTTTTTCTTTTACTTCTTCTTTCCTTTTTTTCCTCGTTTTTTTTTTTTTTTTTATTCCTTCTCTCTTCCTCCTCGGTTTATCACCGATTCATAATTTCATCGACATTTTTATATAACGAACTTGCTATTTCGTTTTCTACTATTCAAATATAACTTAGTCGCACAGTGAATTTCCATGAATAACTTAATCGACATTTCATTCGTGATAAAACAAATTCTGTATATTTCCACTTCATTTGTAATATTTATATATATATATATATTTATATTTATACGTACGTACTTATATATGTATGTATGCACGTATGTATATACACGTACATTATAAACATTTATACAGCGATCCAGATAAAATTTGATAAAATTATTTCTATATATGACCTTGAAATTCGTCATAAAAATTGAATCATTCTTTTCTTTTTTTGTTTTCGTCTTTTATTATTCCGTTCTTTCTTTCGCTCTATTCTTTTTTTTTTTTTTTTTTTTCTTTGATATCAAAATAAATATGATTTTTGTTTTATATGATCAATTAAATGGATCTTTCGTTAAGAGTTCTTCATCGTATTTAACAATTTGGTAATTTAATTCCACTTATTCAGAAATTATTAATTTGGATTTTTCGTAAACGATTGATGTCTTCAATTTGTAAATTATTTAATAATACTTTCTTTTACGTTAATAAAATATTTATCAATGAATTACGTCTTTCGTTGATTATGCAATGAAAAAATACGCAAGAATCGTGTATAAACGGTTTGTAATATTGTACTTTCTTAAATCTTCCTTTTTTTTATTCCTAGTTTGGTTCTTACGTGGGCGAAATTTTTAGAAATTTGCTTTCCAATTAATCATAGAATCGATCATATGGAGTTACGTGAGGTTGCTTGAAAAAAAATTAAAAAAAAAAAAAGAAGAAGAAGAAGAAGAAGAAAAAAAGTCCTGAGAAAAAAAATAAAGGACAAAAAAGAGGGATAAAGAGAAACTAAATTAATGCGTTTTAGTGTCAATATCTATGTGTGTGTGTGTGTGTGTGTGTGTGTGTGATAAATTAAGAGGAAATTAATTCGCAACGTTATAAATGAATCACCAGTGACATGCATACATATATACATTATACATAGATACATAAATACATACATATATACATACATACATATGTATAAGCTAACGTAGGATATAAAGAAGGTATACACATATATAAAAAGAATATTTAGATCTCCATAAAATATTACATATTTATACATTCTTTTTTTTCTTTTCCTTTTTTTCTTTTTTTTTTTTTTCTCTTTTTTTTTTATACATGATTTTCTCGTGTACTAGAAACAATTTCTTCGAAATAATTTTATAATGAGTCCTATTAGGCGAATTTTAATAGTAAACGTTAATAACGGGAATATTTAACTCCTATTGTTTAATGTCATTAAAAAAATTATATCAGCTCGAAAACATTTGTAAGAAAGGAAATAAAGAACATTTTTTTAATGTAAAATACTGAATAATACTGATCGTATAACCCGTTTTTTTTTTTATTACCGAATTATTTCTCTATTATTGATCGTTAAAAGAATTATTTAAAACGATATAATAAATATAAACGTTATTTAATTCTTCACGAGAATTATAGTAATTATATAATAAAATCGACGGTCAACATTCGACGGTTAAATATCAATTATCTAATTAATAATCGTTACTTAACAAATTTGTTAATTAATCAATATCGTTAGCTCGTGTTAGACGAATGAAAATTTCGATCGAGATTGAGTAAACGATGTTCACGTCGTTTTTCTTCTTCTTCTTCTTCTTCATCTTCTTCTTCTTCTTGTTCGTGTTGTTGTTCATGTCGTTGATCATCATTTTGATCGAATCTAGAAGGTATCCTTTCGTTAAAACGAAACGGATTATTAACAAGTTGTCCATTGCCTTGAGGATAAGACGGTAATGCTTCTAATATCCTTGGTGGATTTTTTTTCATATTAGTTACGAACGAACCATAAGTTCTATTTGTTGGATTATCATCGATGGTCCAAGCGTGTCGAGTTGAATGACCATGAACGGGTCTAGGATGTTGACTGGGTTTGTAAACATTTGATTCGCTGATTACCGGTGCACTACTTTGCAAGTTCAATGCATTTAATTGAAGATAGTTGTTATTAATGGGAAGTATTGTATCCTCCGAACCACCGGATTTACTTAAACGATTTCCTATTTCTGAAAAAAAGAAGAAGAAAATGATTAAGAAAATGAAGAAAAATATTATTAAGAAAATGATAAAGGAAATGAAGAAAAAAATGATTAAGAAAGTGAAGAAAAAAATGATAAAGAAAATGATAAAGAAAATGATGAAGAAAATGAAGAAAAAAAATGATGAAGAAAGTGAAGAAAAAAATGATGAAGAAAGTGAAGAAAAAAATGATGAAGAAAATGAAGAAAAGAATTATTAAGAAAATGATAAAGAAAATAATGAAGAAAATGAAGAAAAAAAATGATGAAGAAAATGAAGAAAAAAATGATGAAGAAAGTGAAGAAAAAAATGATGAAGAAAATGAAGAAAAGAATTATTAAGAAAATGATAAAGAAAATGATGAAGAAAATGAAGAAAAAAATGATGAAAAAAAAACGAAGAAAAAAAATGATTAAGAAAATGAAGAAAAAAGATGATTAAGAAAATGAAGAACAAAAAATAAAGAAAATGAAGAATATGTTGTTAGTTTCCGCGTTTCATATACTGGATTAAACATTAGTTCTTACAACTACGGGAGAGATAATGCGAGTCGATCGTGAAAGCGTTTTGCTTGCTTGGTTGCTTGCTTGCTTGCTTGCTTGCTTCAGTTTCTTATATTTCATATTCATTTCTACTTTCATTTCTCCACAAGTGTTTAACAAACGATCCTTTCGCTTAGCGTTACTCGTGATACATTGAACGAACAAACGCGATCAACATTTACTTACTTACTTATTTATTTGTTTATTTATTTATTTATTTATTTATTTATTTATATTCGATCGGAGAAAGGAAAAAAATGGAGAAATAAAGAAAAAAAAGCATCAAGAAATTTCTTACGACAAAAATCAATAAGAGAAATAATAGTAATAATAAAACAATAAAATAATAATAGTAACATTATTACCTTATAATAAATAATAAATAACAAGATAATTTACAGATTACAACAATTAATTAAAAATAATAAAAATAAATTAATAACAATAACGTTACCTATTATAAGATAATAATTCAATTATCATTAATACTAATAATAACAATAACAACAACAATAATAATAATAATAATAATAATAATAATAATAATAATCCTACCAAATGTTTTTGCCTCTTTGACACGTGCCAACAGCGTATCGATCCTGTTTCTACGAAAATATGTGTCAGCAATGTCGAGTTTCTTGGTCGTATCCTTTTTTTTATTTTTATCATCATTCGTCTCCTCCGTCGAAATCTCGTTAGTTGACATTAAATTCGTTGTTTTAAAATCCTCTTTCCCGTTGTTACCGGTATTGTTGTTACTGTTATTATTGTTGTTAAGATCTGCCTTCGATGTCGTTCCTGGTATCGTTACGGTGTTCACCATACCATCCCGTAATTGCACGAACGTTGGCGGTAACGTTATGTAACTAGACGCATCCGGAAATCTCCATCGATTTAATTCCTCAGACCAAGTTGCCGATGCTCTTACCGATCCTACGTCGCGGAGTGGACAACCTGGTCGTAAATGTGGTATCATTGCATCGCACAATTGTGACGTAAGTAATTCACGTCGTAAGAGATCACGACGTTCAGCGTCCCAGGATGCTTGGAGATCGGCAGCTTCCGCTTCGAGTTGACGTACTCTTTTTGCCATTCTTTTTAATGCATCCTCGGTAGACCTAATATTAGAAACGATAATTTTATTTTATTCAATTTTACGATTATCATTCCGTCACAATATTCTAATCTGTATTTTCTATTTGTAAATACGTATCTCTATATCCTGACGTCTATCTTGTAGAGAAGAGGAAGGAAAAAAGGGAAAGATCAAAATCGATTTACCGATTCAATTGCAATTGCAATCGCGTAGACAATGATCGATTTATTTCGGAGGTTTCCTTTCTTTTCTTTTCTTTTCTTTTCTTTTCTTTTCTTTTCTTTTTTTTTTTTGTATTATTTTTTATATTTTTCTATACTCTATACTAAATTTATTATCATAGATTTAAAGGAAAGATCTATGTCTTATTTTTATCTCTTTATTTATCTATTTATTTATTTCTTCATTTTCTTTCGCATTATATTTATTCGAATTTCTAAATCACATTAATTTACGATCGGGAAGTGTTTGTTTGTTTCCCGAAGAATATTTTACATATATTACGCTAGATCCGGTTAGTTTCTAAAAATAACTCTACGTATTTAACTGATCGAACAAATTGGATAGATATAAAAATCTAAAAAAGAAAAAAAATATTGAAAAATATCTTCAATCTGTAATTCTATTTGAAAACGAATAAATTTGTCGTTTTAAATATAACCTTTCATAATTCTAAAAAAAATTAGTTATTCCATAAATTAATCATACATCAATACGAATTAATTAATCTATTAATTATTACATATAACGTCGCTTTTTACAATGTTGAAAAATTCGTAGATATAAAAGTAAAAAGAAACTTATCATACGATATGATCGTCGATAATATTGATATCTCAAAAATTGATACCCAAAAATACTCTACTAATTCTAATAATAAATAAATAAAGAAATAATTAATTAAATAAATAAATAAATAAATAAATAAACAAATAAATAAATTACTGGCTTACCTCAGTTGACCGTAAACTTGGAAGACACCGCCATCTTGACTGCTAGCTTCTAAAACACCAGCAAGAGCTTGCAATCTCTTTCTTCTCTTTTCCCTTCGTTTTCTTAACTCGTTATTGTCAAGTGCCTCCCCACCGATCGTAAGTTTCTCCAATCTCCTTAATACTTCTTGTTTCGCAGCTTCTCTCTTCTTCCTTCGTTTTTCTTCTCGTTCCCTATCCAATTCGTCGATAACAGGTTCACCCTCGTGCAATGTAGTCTTACCGTTATCATTCTCGTATCGCGATCTCAATATATCGAGTTCCTCTCGCAATTTTTTAGCAGACAAATTCGAATTCTCACATTCCTTTCTCAATCTCTCGACTTCTTCATTATATTCCCTTTCCGTAACGTCGATTTCTAATTCAAGGTCCTTCGAATCGTTTATCTTATCGTTCGATTCCAACAATTTGCGAAGCCTCTGTAACTCCAATTGATATTGCCTCAACAAAGCATCTTTAGGGTCCTCGTTGACGATCGGTTTGTTTTTAATGCAACGTGCTCTTGCGGCATATCGAAGTGTACTCAATGTCTCTTCGGCATCAATGTCGCTTGGACTGATGCATGCTATCATAAGTGTTCTTGCATTGCCACCAAGACTATCCCTCAGTAACCTGGTCAATTTACTATCCCTATGATCGCACCGTTCCCCCGTATTGACCAGAACAAAACAAAACAAAACAAAACAAAAAAAAACAAAAGAAAAAGAAAAAAAAAAAATATATATATATATGTATCTATATGTATACGTATATAAAATATCGTAAAGAAAATTGCATATGTACGTCGTAACATCAAATTAAATAGAAATACTTTATACCTATATGGTACATGTCGACCATTGCCAGCAGCCAATGCACTAATGACGTTACCAAGAGCGGATAAGCTCAAATTAATACTAGCAGCTTCCTTCAAACGATCCCCAGTAGCCCCGGTTCTCGTTTGTCTCTCCGAACCAGCCAAATCGACCAAATGAAGTCTTCCTCTTCTAATGGCGTTACTACCACCCTTGTCGTTATCGTTGATAGCTATTGCCTCGAGTGCAAGCGTCAAAACCGCGTGACTCCTCGAGCTTGCTGCGTTCATCTTCGTAGCGGCTGCTGCCCTTTTTTTATCACCTTGCTCGATCAAACGTGCACATTCGGCAGCGTTCTTGACCGTGACCTCGCGCAAACCACCAGCTACGTAAGTCCCTCTGGTTGTATCTTCCTTCAACATCAACAACGTCTCACCAGTACCTTCCTTCAATAGATCTCGCAAACGTTCGTTATAAATCTCGAGATAGCTAAGTAATGCCAAATAACGTGTCTCCGTGCTCGAAGTTGAAGTTGCCTCGAACAAATGTTCCAATGTACGTTCGATGAAACCTCGCATAGTGTAAGACTTTCCGCAACCTGTTTGCCCATAAGCAAAGACTGTACCATTGTAACCATGAAGTACAGCCTCCACGATGACCGATCCAACGTCCTCGTAAACCAATTCCGTACTTGAATCTGAACCAAATGCTGCGTCGAACTGATACACCTTTCCACCCGTCAAATTTCCATTCGCAGATGGATTCTCCAATGTACAACATTTTGACAAACTGTCGATCGTCACGACGTTCTACGAATTAATCATTGTAATGATATATCTTGTCATTTATCGTTTAATAGATAACGTCTAAATGGCGAATGGATTTTATGGATTCTTTTTTTCTCTCTCTCTCTCTTTTTTTTTTTTTTTTTTTTTTTACTACTAGAAAAAATAAAAATATATTTTGTAATTGTAAAGAGAGTAAAGCGTGCGATCTAAAGGATATAATAATCTGAATTATTTTATATAACCTTTGTCAAGATAGAAATTATGAAAAATACGTTATTCAATGAATAGATCGATCTTTGGCAAGATTTGTTTAATTCTCAAAAGCGTTACCGACGGTCGATATTGCAAATTATCATTATTTAAAACGTTATTTTTGTAATATCTTTTTTAAGATTGATAATACTAAAGATATATTTCTTCTGTGTATGTGTATGTGTATGTGTGCGTATAAACGGGTGGATGCGTGTGTGCGTGTGTGTATAATAAATATAAAATCAAACGTAAATATCAATTTGTGTAAAATCGATTCGGTATTAAATATTTTACCGACGGTCGGTGTTGCAGATTTCTAATTTAAAACTGTACTGCTTCGTATCACAAAAAATATTTCATTTTTAATTTTTCCTTCTCAAACATTAATAAAAAAAAAAAAAAAAAAGAAAAAGTTATAATGTAATATAAAAATTCAACCATCTTTTTATTTACAAAAATTGTATAAAAAAAAAAAAAAAAAAGAAAAAGTTATAATGTAATATAAAAATTCAACCATCTTTTTATTTACAAAAATTGTATAAAAAAAAAAAAAAGAAAAAAAATATTAGAAATAAATAGATCCATTTCTTACTGACAAATGAAATTGTTTTCTTTTTCGAATATATAAATAAAAAAAAAAAAAAAAAAAAAAAAAAAAAAAAGAAAGAAAAAATAGAAAAGGAATAGTAGTATGCATTAATTATGTACGTTCACCTAATCAAGAAATTAACACATTCGTTATTCATTTTTACTAGTAATAACGTCAAACAATTTCAATTTCTTGATTAATGCTTGCAATATCCCTAATGTGTCGTCTAAACGTAATACCTTATCAAGAAGAATTTTAAATATAGGTCAAGGTTCGAGCACGTAACTTGAAAGATATATATCTATTGATCCGTACTCATGCACTTATGCGAAAGAACTACATAAATCGATTGACTTTACTTGATTAACGATGGTACATATATACATATGTATGTATATATAAGTGAATCAAATGCTTGTAAACAATACATTTACCGAATGTATATAGGTATACACACGGATAAACCCACATACATACTTTTTACTATGTAATTACGATCTCCATATAAAATTCTTTAGAAACGCACCTGCATATATAATTAAATAAATAAATAAATGAATACATAAATATGTGATAAAAAAATATTCCTATGAATGATTATAAACGTACATTAGAATTTATAATTTTTTAAATATATATCTGCACTATGATACACAAATGAAATTACTTTAGAAACGCACAAACACATTTCCTAGTGCACATCATATTCTTGCTTATCGATGGAACAAAGTGTATGTCGAATCGATATTTCAAACGAGATAGTTTTCAAGTTATTTTTGCAACGTGATGCACGTGACGACTAGAAAATATCTACATATTTTTACATGTACATACGTATACGTACGTGCATACATACAAAAAGAGATACGATGAAAGATACAAAACATCTTTTTTGCAAACTTATAAAATTTCTATTATAAAAAATATGATAATAGAAAAAATAAGAAAAGAAACTTAGAAAACCGATAGTAAAAAGAATAATAATAATAATAATAATAATAATAATAATAATAATAATAATACAAATGAAAAGCTTTTTCGTTGAATTTTTTTCATTAAAATATTTAAAGAAAAAAAAATACATACACATCTATCTACATATATATATATATATGTATGTATATATGTATGTATGTATGCAAGAGAACGTCATATTCAGCAATGAGCAAACGTTCCTTGTTTTGGTACGGTCGCTAAGTTACAATGCGTTCGATATTATAACGATGAAGGTTTGAGAAACATACAAAAGGATAAACAAAATTAGAGAAACATGCATGCATGCCATGTTGACATATTATATTTTATGTATTGTATCTATATGTATAGATGTGTAAGGTCGTAATTCTAAGTGGCATAAGTGCATCATCAATCAAATAAATGTTTTTTATCCATGCTCTACTGCTCTATTGACCGATATTTTTGTTCTTATTTTTCTGTTTTCTTTTTCTTTTCTTTTCTTTTCTTTTTTTTTTCTTTTTTGTTGACTGTTGTTGACCCTTGACTCTCACGTTGACGTACCCGGCACCCCTGTTGCTTTTCTCGACTGCACATAGGCCGACATCTTACGGCCACTTTTACCGACTCGCTCATCTATAAAAAAAAAAAAAAAAAAAAAAAAAAAAACACAGAAAAAATAAATGAAAATTCAATATATATATATATATATTTTTTTTGTAATGTATAAACTGATTTTTTCGAACCTGTATATTTTCAATATATTTGAATAAATTTTTTATTGTATTTCTTTTGTATGATTATTTATATATTTATATATATATTTTTTTTTTTCAATAAATTTCAGTATATGTATGTGTATATGTATTTTTTGTTTTTTTTTTTATTTTTGTTTATATATATATATATAATTATTAAAATTCTTTCTTTTCCCTATGATTTATGAATTTCTTTATTCGAACCATTTTATATATATATATATATTTAGTAAAATTTAATAAATATCTATGTGTATATATATGTGTGTTATATAATTGTTTTTATATAATTATTTATATATATACTTTATTCTTTTATTATTTATATATATATATATATTTTTGTAATAATTTCTAGATTCATATTAGTATAATATTGAATCATTTGTTATGTTAATGATAAGATCGTAAATGAGTTTAGATGTAACAAGTGATAAGTTTATCTGAATAGCTAGATACAACAATAAAATCTATAATGAAGTGTTTCTATGTATTTTCATGTTTTACGATCGAATATTAGTACATATATATATATATATATATATATATATATATATATATACACATAACTATATACTATGACGAACTTGATATATACATAGATCTGTTATTCACAAGGTCAGAACTATTCGTTAGTCAAATATGTAAAACACATATCATTATAAACGATACGTCGATAATTTTACAAAATAATAATCGATTAAACAAATATTTATATTATAATTGTTCACAGTTTAATAATACTTTAATAATAGTTTTATTGATATATATATATATATATATATTTATACTATATATATAAAATATATATAGTATTAATCTATTTATTGATCTATTTGTTTATTTATTTATATATACTATCTATATTAAATATAGATAATATATTAAAAACTATATGTATACTATATATATATATATATATAGTATTCTAAATTTTTTATACATTTAATAATTATCTATCAAATTTTGTATCCAGGTTAAACGTAATAATCTTAATAATAATATGTATCTAATATGAATAATATGAATCTAAATAAACACGTAAATAAAAGATAAAGAAAAAGATTTCAGATTAGATAGCATGGTAGCCGACTGACCGAGTATACTCTACACTTTGACCTACTAAGGCAATGTAATCCTGTAACTCCTGCTATAGTTGAGAAGGTCTATATCAAGACCATAATAAATCGCGCAGTTATATTACGTCTTGAAATAAAAGAAACAAATGAAAATAAAATTAGATTCGTAAAAAAATAAATATTATCAAAATTTTCGTATACGCGTAAAAAGAAAAAAAAAAAATATATATATATATATATACATATACATATAAATTATCTCATCCATGATTTTTACAATTATTATCACACCTATTACAATGATTATCATATTGCTATAAGTTTTCGTTTATTTTATTATATTGCATTTATATTATAAATTACTAACCTCGACGACGACGACGACGACGACAACAAAGATTTCTTATTTCGGGCATGCGACAATTAATACCGTGTAAAAAGAAAAAGAAAATAAAACACTTATCCTTCGCTTAAACGAGTAACAAAATTATATTACGATGCGCATAAGAAAAGAATGTACACGCGAAACGACGTGGGAAGCGGTACTGTCCACACGATTAAACCAATTTCACGACGTACGCGACACCTCGTTTCACTTTTCGCTTTATGCGCGCGCTCGTTCGAAAATACTGGAGAAACGCGCGTTCAATTTATTCGATCACGTGATTGGTCAATCCAACGCAAATCCCCACTCCTCTCGCTCTTCTCTATCTCTTTCTCTAACACGAGAATTATCAATAGAACGTGATCTTCTACAGTCCCCTATCTCCTCGTACGATTTCCTAAGTTTTTTGTGAATGAAAAAGTAAACGACATGGCTATACCGTACAATTTAAAAAAACCAGAGGAGGTTAAGGAATATCTGAAAAATCTTCATATCGAATATAAATTTGGTTGTTACAGTGAAAAAAATCCAGAAGGTACAAAACACGAATCATTGACGAAGGAGTGATCTAACCTATTACGAACGTACATTTTCTCTCTAACGATATTCTTTTCTGTCCGTTTTTTTTTTTTTCTTCTTCTTCTTTTTCTCTTATTTCCAGTTTGTCAACTTTTGGGTGATTTTAACGAAACCATCAAGAAGGATTATAAAACGGCAGCGATCGTTTATAAATCAAATTGCGACGAACGTAATTATCCGAGAAGTTGTGCCAAATACGGAGATTATCTTATCGTCGGTAAGTTATGTGACGATTAGATGGCAGCAGTGTGGCTCTATGGTTTCCCGGTCGATAATGAGGGAAGCTTTTTGAAATTTTATTTGTTATCAAAGAAAGAAGAAGGAAAAAGAGAAGAAAAGTTTCGTTTCAAATTTATATATTTCTTCGTTCTTATAGGTAAAGGTTGTAAAACAGATATTAATGAAGCATATAAGTATCATCAAAAAGCTTGCGATTTAAATAACGATAACGGTTGTCTTCATGCCGGTGTTCTTGCCATAACTAATCAAATTGAAGATGATTATTCTACGCAGATTAATAAAGGAGTAAACATGTTAAAGAAAGCATGTTACCAACTCCATTCGGAAAAAGCCTGTTTCTTTCTCTCAGGTGTTTACATGAATGGAATAGAGAATCACGTAGAGAAGAACTTTAAAGAGGCTTACAAATTATCGCTTAAATCCTGCGAATATGGAAATCCATATGCTTGTGCAAATGTATCTCAGATGCATTTAAGAGGCGACGGTGTGAAAAAGGATTCTGAATTAGCTAAAATCTTTCAGGAACGAGCTGATCAGCTTGTAAAAGAATTAAAACGCTCTCCCTCGTTAAAGTTCCAACAAGGCATTGAAAACTAGTGACATCATATCTTATATAGTAATATTGCAAAGTCATAATAAAGAACGTTATATTTGTATAGAGTTATAAATGTATTGTTCCTATGTCATTTATACGATCTGATAGTATATATGCATTATTTATTTTGTTATCGGATATTTTATATGTATATTATGTTTCTTAATAATGTTGGTAATACTGGTCAGTAATGTGACTTTTATAGGTTATGTAAAGGGAAAAAATTTGGATCAAATGAAAGATTGTAATAAAATTATATTGGCTTGAGGATGTAAATGAAATGTTAGAAATAAATAATTAATATGTAGTCATTATTTTCTACATACTATTTTATATTAACTGTGTATATTTTTCGTGCGTATGAATATTAACATTAATTTATTAATATGTATTTCATCTTATAAAATACATAATATTATAATATTATTTGTATAAACATTATATTTCCAGATCTAAAACAATATGGATATAAGAATTTTAAGGACAATATTGCATAGTTGTGAAGATGCAGAGAAGAGTATTGAAAAGACCGAAGAATACAAAGATTTTCTAAATACGGATGCATTTGTACCAAGATCTGATGTTGTATTACGTGCCTTGTCTACATCGTTTTCAAATCTTCTGTGTTACAAAGTCTCCAAGGAAGCTTACCAACGTTATTCTGTTCGTCTTCACGTTATTGTAAGTTTTTCTTCTATTAGTAGTTTTATATATACAAAACATATATACAATAGACATATATTTATATATATGTATATAAATTGCAGGATACATTGCGTGAATTATGCCGCATAACCGAGAGATTTCAATCCCTGCGTATATTTAAAGATGGAGAAACGACGTTAAAATTTGTAGAGAATTTAATGGACAAATATCTTCCAGATGTTTTAAACGAATGTGCGTCTAGTTACACGTTGACATCTTTAACCGGAGCATTGATGTGTCTTGCAAAATATAATACTCGCTTTATATATTATATCGAAAAAATAATCACTAAACTTTCTTATTTGGATTATACTAATGAAAGTGAAAAGTTATTATGTTATGCCATACATGAAAATGCACATCTTGGACTTAGTTTATCCACGATAGAAAGAATATATTCTTCACAAAGGTATAAACTAATAGAAGAAGTGTTACTAGATAATTTTATGTCGACTTGTCTTAATATAAATACGGAAGCCGATAAGGATGGCATAGAGATCACACATTCGATAAATGAATTACTTGAATTCGCAGTCATATCTCCGTCCATTTTTCAATTAATATGCAGCTTTTTAAAAGAATTGTTTGTACATTTAGAATATGCACCTATGGTTTTAACATTTATACAAGCCACATTGAAGCGTATTATCGCTTATTGTGAAAATAAGGATAAAGATATAATAGATCTTTATCCCAAATACTTGCATTCATGCATTATTTTACTAAGAATAGAACCACATTATCATACATTTAATTCCAAAGCTTATGTATTAGAAAGAATAACAGAATTCTATGAAGAAAATAGCGATGATATTTTGATTTTACTCTCACACTTTCCTGGATGGCTTGCATTTGTTTCGGATAATCTAATCAATTTAATTACATGAACAATTTAACAGTTTTAATATATATATATGCATGTATGTATATATCTACATATGTATATATATATATATATATACATAAATTATATATATATATATAGGCCAAATATAATACATTATTTAAGAATGGCATCATATTTTTTTCTATAGATCTTATTAATTCGTATTTTTTTTTTTTTTTTTCAATCTATATTGGTATCTCGGAAGTTGCCGATAGTACCCAAAAATATTTGTATGTAAAACTAAAAAGAATAAAAAAAAAAAAAAAGAAGAGATAATACAAAAAATATCAAATTAAATAATAAATCATAATACCATAGAATAAAAGAAAATATTGTGTTTTGTAAATTTAAATATACAGACATACATACGTACTATATTCTTCCATGTCGAATTCATTTGTTGTCGTCAATCTTCTGATTCGAAGGTGGACATAAAAAGATCACACGATGATTTCATGTAAGATGAAAAGATGTTAAAATATATGTATATGTATATATATGTATATTCGAAGAATTTCTATTCTCTTAAAATTAATTTTAAAAAAAAAGAGAGAAAGAAAAATGAGAAAAGTCGTAGACGACAAAGAACAGCTCTTAAAATTTTTATTCTTCACTCGTTGATATTCAATATTTGTCACAACGTCCTAAATTATTTCTTTTAGCATTCGTACATTGATCTTCAACTAACAAAATAATACATCTAAAGAAACCGATTAGAATCCATGTAAAAAGCTTTTTGTTAATGTAAGAAGTAAACGAAAGGAAACGTATGAGAAACAAATTATATTATACATATATATATATATATATATATATATATTATATATATATTATATATATATATATATATGGGTGTTATTAAACTTATGCATAATTAATTAAGAAAACTGAAGAATTAACTCGAACGGTATTTAACTTGATTTATCCTTTTTTTTTCCTTTTTTTTTTCTTTTTTTAAATTAATGAATGAATTAATTATTAATGAAACAGAAAACCCGCGGAAAATATAATTCTCGTATTATATCAAAAATAATGACTTTGTCTTTTGAGAACATAAGGAAAAGCTGAGAAATGTTTTTAATGAGAAAATAAAGAACACACGTAATATGTAGGGAACGATTTAACAACGCGCGTCTAAAGAAAAGACAACAACGCGCATGCGCGGTAATATGGCGGCCATCGGCCGAATAGCAGTAGGCGCGCCGCACACGGCTAAATTATGAACGAATATCGAATCTCCGATAGGAAAAGAGAAATCGAAAGTGTTCGGCGCGGGAAATTTAAATTTCAATTGGTTCGAACTGTAAAATACCTTGCATATCGCAAGTCGATTTAGTAGCCGTATTGGTAGAAACATTTCCTTCGTTTACGTTGCTGCTCTTTTGTCCAACGACTGTAGCGGCTATTATCGACGTGTTTACATTGGAAGGAGATGGATCGATGATGATGGATGGGACCGTTGTAGCAGGAATTGTTGTTGTTGTTGTTGTTGTTGTTGTTGTTGTTGTTAATTGTGAAACAGATGCTGACATGGATTTTGTAGGATTGACGGTGGATGTTTCTCCGTGTTGGGGTAAGGATTTTCGTCTT
>NC_057686.1:1681413-1695893 GCF_014466175.1 Vespula pensylvanica
TTAAAAAAGAAAAAAAGAAGAGAGAAACTAAAAATAATTTTACCAAAAATAAAGACGGTAAAAGATCCATACGTATAAAATTTCAAAATTTGACCACGTCGCTAACGTGTAATAATAGAATCTTGAGCCCCAGAAAAGTACATATATATACATCTTACTTATGGTACGAATGCCAGTTTAAAACGACTCGTTCCAACGACGATAGAAACGCACTGAGAAATTTGATCACCGTGACTCGACATTCTATTTAAAATTATAAGCATTCAATATGGCGTTTATCGGTGATACGATTCTAACCTGTTAATTATACGCATGCGCATATATCAACGGCTATTCTTAAATATACTATTCTTTTCTTTTCTTAAAATTTGTAAATTTAGAAATGATTTATATATATATATACTTTATATATAAAATAACTTGTAATAATTTATTCTTATAAATCCTACGATAAAGAGAAACAAAGGAAAAAAAGCAAAAAGTATCGAACGATTTCAAATTTCCCAATACCAATAAAGAATCGATTTCTTTTACTTTGCGAATAAATTGAAAAAATTCTCTTTCTCTTTCCTTTTTGTTTGTTTGTTTTATTTTTTTCTTTTTTTTTAACTTCAAAATACATCGTCCTCGATCGCTCGTTTAAATCCAATGCTGTATGATGATGATAAATTTTTTAAATCCTTTTCCTTCATTCTTTTTTTATTTTATTCTTTTTTTTCTTTTTTTTTTTTATTTTTTGGATCATCGTTTCCCTCAACTTTTTTTTCTATACTTTTTCTTGTCTTTTCATCTTCATTTTTATTTTCATTTAGATCACTTGATATTCCACAGTATGATATTCGTACGTATAAACGCATACACGCACGCACGCGTTTCTTATAAAGAAAAAGACGAGAAGGTGCATAAAAATTTTTGTTCGCTCATATGTGCAATTTTCTTTTTCCCCTTTTTTTTTGCTCGAAATCCGTGTGTGTCTTCCGTGTATTATATATATATATATATATATATATATATATATAAAAGAGAAATTAATATGACAAAAGCATGCATATGTTAATCCAAATAAAAAGAGAAATTTATCAAATTAAAGAAGAACAAGTTTATCAGCCTAATCACTTTCTTTGTCAACTTCTATTTTCTCACTTTTCCTATCGATCTTTTTCCTACCTCTCGAAAGCCTTTTATTTTTTATCTCGATAGATATTTCTCCGTTTTCATTATTTATTTTTTTTATTATTCCTATTCGTTAACGTTCGAGAAAACAAGAGATGTGAATGACACAGTAGAAAAGAATAGAAAAAAGTAAATAAATAAAAAAGAAAGGGAAAGAAAAGAGAAGAAGAAAAAAAGAAAAGAAAAAAGGGAAGAAAAAGAAAAGAAGAAAACAATAAGAAGATCGAAGATCGATGACTGGGGTTGAACCGAGATGAATTAACCCTTAACGGTCGACACACTTCTTTTTTTTCTTTTTTAGATTTTCGTTCTTTTTTTTTTCTTCTTCTTCTTTTTTTTTCTTCCATTAATATTTACAAGCCTACAAGACAAGAAAATACTAACTAAGTTTTATAGAAAATATTCGTGATATAATAAAAACGTTCGTTATTATTCTTTTTTTCTTTTTCTTCAATAGCATCAGAGCGATCCAGAGATCACGCGCATAGTGACCCTTTCGATCGTTAAGGGGATAATGAAAAAGATAGGGTGCCAATAATGATCGAGATTGATCGAATAAGAGAAGAAAAAACAAACTAATGAATTATTCGTTTTAAGAGAAATGAACACGACTCTACTCGTAGCCGCATTAAGTGTTATTAACGAACGGAAGAGTTAATCTCAATGGTACTGGTAATGATTGTTACTAATTAATCATCATAATAAGAATAATCTTAATAATAATTATAATGACAATATAATCGTACCAGCAGCAATAATAATAATAATAATAATAATAATAATAATAATAACTAATAAAAATAATAATTAATAATAATAATCATCATTATCGTAATATATGAATAATAATAATAATAATAATAATAATAATAACTAATAAAAATAATAATTAATAATAATAATAATCATCATCGTAATATATGAATAATAATAATAATAATAATAATAATAATAATAATAATAATATTAATAATAACGACGATATGAGTTTGACGACGCATAGAATTAAAGATGGAAATAAAGAATTAACGATAATTAGACAAAGATAATAAGATGATATTCGCCATAACGAAAAAGAGAACGAGTAGGAGGAGTAGGAAAAGGAAAAAGTTTTGGAGGAGGAAGAGGAGGAGGAGGAGGAGGAGGAGGAGGAGGAGGAGGAGGAGGAAAATTGTAATGACAATGAGCACAACAACGACGAAGACGACAAAATGATGATGTCGTTAATGATAATAATAATAATAATAAGAAGAATTAATTAATAAACGTATTAACGGTAGAATTTTCATACTATGGCGAGACACATTATTATAATTTTGATGCGCGAGCCGCAATTTCACGTAAAACGGGGGAGAACTGTACAAGTTGTGTGTGGATTATTATTACTTTTTTTTTTTCTTTCTTTCTTTCTTTCTTTCTTTCTTTCTTTTTATCTTTCTCACACTTACACACACACACACACGCATACACATACTCGCGCATATACACGTGTACGTTTTTAATTATTTTTTTATTCTCTCACATTCGACATACAAACTCTCGTACTCACTCTCTCACATACTCGCACGCATACACATACATACACGCTCTCTCTCCCTCCCTCTCTCTCTCTCTCTCTCTCTTATTCGTATTTTATTTATAATATTTTTCTAACACCATGCAAAGTGTGTACGATACCAAATTTTTTAATATTTCTCTCTCTCTCTCTCTCTCTCTCTCTCTCTCTTTCTCACGTTATCATTCTTCTATTTTCACTCTTACTATCACTCTTACTTTTACTTTCACTCTCACTTTCTCTCTCTTTCTCTCTCTCACTCTATCTATCTATTTATCTATCTCTCTTTCTCTCTCTCTCTCTCTCTCTCTCTCTCTGCATACTTTTACAAAGCCAAATCGATGATAATAATTTACGTGAATTACTTACATTTCGCTCGTGTATAATTAATTTTTTTTTTTTTCTTTTAATTAGAATTTTTTTTTCTTTTTTTGTTTGTTGTTATTATTGTTTTTGGCCATGTAGGTATGAAAACCCTACGTAATAATAGCACATGACAATGATATAACAATAGTGAGTTTTTAAGATCTCACTAAATATTATATATAAACGTATATGTGTGGACTTATCGGCAACCCCATTTCTTCCGATACTATGTATGTATATAATATTTTAACCTAGAACCGCCGATTACCAACCGCACAACGCTTGTAAAACAGCAAACGAAACACCGAAGCTATATTCTAACAACCCTTCTTCTTCTTCTTCTTCTTCTCCTATCCTCTTCTTATTCTTATTTTTATTCTTCTCCTTCATCTTCGAAGTCTAAGTTATGCGAATAAAAAGAATAGTTTTCGATAGAGATAACTAATGGTCGTATATAAACTGTATCAATTTTGTGTATGACGAATATTTATTAATTTTCTTTTGCTTTCTTGTATATTACTGTTTTGTTTTTATTTTATATATTAATTAATCAATCAATCAATCAATCAATCAATCAATCAATCAGTCAACTAATCAATCAATCAATCAATCAATCAATCAATCAATCAATCAATCAATCAATCAATCAAGCAGACAATCAATCAATCAATCAATCAATCAATCAATCAATCAATCAATCAATCAATAAATTAATCAGTTAGTTTATTTATATTTATTTTTTTTCCCTTCCTCCTCCTCCTCCTCCTCCTCCTACTCTTTTCTTCTTTTTTTTACTTCCCCCTCTTTTTTTTTTCTTTTTTTTGTTTTTTACTTCAATAGTTTACTTTTCTTTCACTAGACACAATTCAACATATAGAAAGTTTTATCGCTATTATTTTATTTTATTTTATTTTATTTTATTTTTTTGTTAATTAATTAATTAATTAATATTTATCATTTATAATTATTATTATCTTAAAGCTTGTCTAAGGACTCGCTGCGTGGCAGGAGTATATGTGTTTTCTTTTATTTTTGTTTTTTGTTTTGTTTTGTTTAATTTCGTTTCGTTTCGTTTCGTTTCGTTTCGTTTCGTTTCATTTCATTTCGTTTCGTTTCTTTTCTTTTCATTTCATTTCATTTTAATCGTCCGTTTCACTACTTCTCCTCCATTTCTTTTCCTTTTGGTCTTTTTCCTTTGTTAACTTTTTACACTTAATAGCACGTATTCGCCATTAATTTTACGTTATCGATCATTGATATCATAAATTTTCAATAATTATCGATAACACTTTCTATCGAATAAATAATACATATAGAAAAAAAAAAAAAATTTCTTTTCGACAGAGGAAAAAGAAGTCATTCGATGATGACAAATCAAAAAGAATATGATTATGATGCGATTCGTTTGGGAATTTTACAAAATTTACTCGTTTAGATTAAGAAAAAAAAAAAAAAAAAATTGAATTCAATGTTCTATTCCATAAGACACAAAAAGACAGAGAGAGATAGAAAAAATGAATATATGTATTCCATTTAGGATATATGAGCCAGTGATTATGAAAGTGTTAATCATGGTATAAATTAAAAAAAAATGAAGTAGGAAAAAAAAATTAGTTCATTACGTAAATCGTTAGTGTAATTAGATCATGGTCATGCAAATTATGCGATAAACTAATCTTTTTTTCTCTTTATTTTTTTCTTTTATTTTATTTTTTTTTTTCTGTTTAATTTTTTACTTAGACCATACACATTTCCATTATCACCGGCTCGTACATACATACATACACACACATATATATATATATATACATATATATATCTTTTTTTATCATTTTTGTATCGTTTACATAAAAAAAAAAAGCAACATAATTTTTATCTTACGTACCACAGGCACATTATATATATATATATATGTATATATATGTATATACATATATGCGTGTGTATACATATATATATATATATATATATATATGTATATATTACATATATAAATTGAAAAATTTTCAAAAGAAAAAAAAACGAAAAAGAAAATACAATATTGAGTTCGATACTACATGAATAATAAATTGTTAATAACAAATGCTAATAAAACAACAGTACAGGAGAAACTTCATTCGAAACTTCAATCGAACGTTCATCGTCGAATTATAAGTCTTTCAACAAATTCAAATCTTTTTACAAGTATTTATAACTGTGAATAAACAAACATTTGTCAAATATTTACTATCAAAGATAGTAAAAGAATTATAATAGTATAATAGTAATCGGAAAATGATGACAATGACGATAACAATAATGATAATAATGATGATGACAATGATAATGACGATGACTCAATAATCGATAGATCGTAAAATCGGCAAATATATGTATTATTAATCTCACTTATTTAACGTGTCGAATGCTTCCTCTTATATGTGTATGTATGCTTCTTTCTCTTTCTCACTTTTTCTCTCTTTCTCTCTGTGTGTGTGTGTGTGTGTGTGTGTGTGTGTGTGTGTGTGTGTGTGTGTGTGTTCGTGTACGTAAGTTTGCATTCGAATAATACATACGCAATGTTTATTAATTAATTTTCATTTTTGTTTCGTTCGTTCGTTTGTTTGTTTGTTTGTTTGTGTTTGTTAATATTATTATTATTATTAATTTTATTTATTTATTTATTTATTTATTTAATTTTTTTATTTTTTTAATTAGTTAGGTACGTTCGTAGTCGTCCTCAAATTATTTTTCGTTCAATAACATGTCATTCTTCTTCTCCCCTTTTTTTTTTTTCTTACTCCATTCTATTTGTTGTTTGTTTATTTGCTTAATGCACTTCTCATACAGGATTTCAATATTTCATCTTATTAATTTTTTTTTCTTATTCTGTTTTGTATGTTGTTTATTGTTTGTTTTGTTTTGTTTTTTTGTTATCAGTCACCATAGGTATGGGTGTACGCACGTCTCTTATTTATTATTCCTTAAATATCTACTACTTGTTGATGATTTGTAATTTATATTTTGTAATAGATCACAATGTGTCATACCATTTGCGGCGCCATCGGTGGAACGATATCTCTTTGTTGTTATTGTTGTTGTTGTTTTCTTTTCTTTTCTTTTCTTATCTTTTCTTTTATAAACTTCTTTCCTTTATGCCATCGTTTTTTTCCTCGATTGTGAATACTTTTCCGTATACATATATATACATATATTACTATATACGGACACGCATTAAATCATCATGCTATCTTCTCATGGACTTAATAATCATTACGAGTTCGACGATCCCCTTCTTTTTTATTTAATCGATATCGAAATTATTATTATTATTATTAGTATTATTATTATTATTATTATTATTATTATTATTATTATTATTATTATTTCAGAACAATTACTATCGATACGAATGTATCATTGTAGTTAGTTAATTAAAAAGAAAAGAAGAAAAAAAAAATCTCGTTTAATTTAGAAACTTCAATGATCGTTAGAAATATTTCACTTCTTTTTTATTTTTCACTTATTAAAAGAGTCTATATAATTATATTACTCAATAGAGGCGTTTCCTCCGTTTCTTTTTTTATTCTTTTCTATTTTTTGTTCCTTGTTTTTTTTTTTTCTTTTATTTTTTATTTCTTTTTTTTTTATTTTTTTTTTTTTTCTTTTTCTTTTTTTTAAAGAAATAAGTTCACAAAGTTATCCGAAATATGAAAGTTACAAGGCGAGGAAGAATAATTAGGAGAAAAAAAAAAAAAAAGAAAAAAAAGAAGAAAATGAAGAAAGAAAAGAAAAAGAAGATAAAAATATTAAATTTGATATCGAAGAGGATCGGAATCTTTCCCATTCGTTGAGAACTCTTCCATTTCTCATTTTATTCGTTCTCTTCATCATTCATCTTTATCCTTGTCATTTGTTACTGTTGTTATTGTTGTTGTTGTTGTTGTTGTTTATTTTCTTTTTCACATATCTTATTCATGCATATCCAAAATTTCAATTTTCTCCATTCCTTTCTTTCATTATCATTTCTTTATTAATCGTCTATCCAGCCATGATTCATATTTCTCGTATTAATAACGTCAAGATCCTACGTGCTAAGTAAAAATTCAGACCAGCCGAAATATTTGTGATTTCATAATGAAGAAATGTAGACAAAAGAAAAAGAAACGCCATTATATTATGTATCCCGAGATAGATATAATATTCATTCATTGCTAAAAAATAAATAAAACTTTGCATTTTTCTCCTTTCCTTCTCTCTTTCTTTCTCTCTCTCTCTCTCTCTCTCTTTCTCTCTTTCTCTCTCTCCATTTTCATAATCATCTTTTTTTTTAATTCTTTTATTTTGTCAACAACGCGCATTGATAATAAGCACGATATTCGGGGGCGTGTCTATTTCTCTCTTTTATAATAATTATAATAATAATATTATTATTAATAATAATAATGATAATAATAATAGCAATAATAATAGTAATAGTAATAGTAATAATAGTAATAATAATCGTAATAATAATAATGATAATGATAATGACAATGATAATAATAATAATAAATAATTTTTTAAATATAATATGGCGTAACATATACGCGCACGTTCATCATCAATACACGCCCTTATCGTTCTGTCGCATTATCGCGATTTTTTTTTTTTTTTATTTCTTTTCTTTCGCACCAGTGCGAAAGATACAAAGATTTTAATTTTTATTTTTACTTTACTTTACTTTACTTTACTTTATTTTATTTTATTTTATTTTACTTTACTTTACTTTACTTTACTTTACTTTACTTTACTTTATTTTAATTTATTTTGTTTTATTTTATTTTATTTTATTTCACTTATCTTTTGCTGTTCCTTTTCTCTGTTCTTTATTTTTTGGTGTTTTGCGATTCGGGATCTATCGCGAGATGATCGAGATAATCGATCATTCTCTCTCTTTATTTATTTATTTATCTATCTATCTCTTTTTCTTTCTCTCTTTTTCTCTCACATTTTTCTTGATATTAGCATAACACGTTGCAGTTAATAGAAGCGTATTTAAAAGTTTCCATTTCTTTCTCGAGAACTCCCTCTATCTCTCTCTCTCTCTCTCTCTTTTTTACTTTTCTTTCTCTTTCTATCTCCATCTCTTCAAATTATTTTCACATTCTGGCATTGGGTCATTCACCTTTACACACATATATGTGTATATACATAATATGTATACATACATACATACATACACACATACACATATATATATACACATATACATATTACATATTATTAAACCTTTTCCTTGCCATTCATATTACATACCTACTCATTCTACCTAAGCCCGTTTTTTTTTTTTTTTTTTTTTTTTTTTTTTTAAGAAAAAAGAAAAAATGAATAAATAAGAGGACCTAAACGACTGCATGTCAGTAACAACGTGAGATTCGATTCGATTGATTTCTGTCTCTCTTTTTTTTTTGTTCTTTTTCTTCTATTCTTTTTTCTTTTTTTTTTTTTTTTTCTTTTTCCTTTTTAATAACGTTGCGCCCGAATGATACAGTTGCTTGGGTCCAACGGGACATTGGCATTTCGTTAGACAATTATACAGTTATATAGATTCTATATAAATACCTAATATGCATTCGTATAATACATACCTAATATGTAATTGTGTGTTTTTAGAACTCGATCGTAGCTAAATGTGACGTAATTACGTACGAGCACACATATTCTCTCTCTCTCTCTCTCTCTCTCTCTCTCACACACACACACACACACACACACACATTTTCACACGCACATACATTTTTCTCATATTATTTTATTCATTCGTTCGTTCATTCGTTCGTTTACTCTCTCTTTCTCTCTCTCTCTCTCTCTCTTTCTTGTAATCACACATTCATGTGTTAGCATACACGCATACACAAACACACACAAAACTCAGCAGACACATACATATGTATATCGTTAATCTTTCATGGGAACGTTATCGATTTCTTTTTTTGTTCCCAAGACTTGTCTCCTAATTTCTATAATTCTCCTTCAATGATTTCACGTGTGTGTAAGTGTGTATTAGTCTGGTTACATGATTTGGTATGTAAATAATATTTTCGTTATATCGTAATTATCATTTCTTTGATAGGGTTACGTCGAATCTCGTATGCACATATATGTCCAGCCTGTTGTTGCTGTGTTGTTGTTGATGTTGCGGCTGATGTTGTTGCTATTGATGTTGACGATGTTGTCCTTATCCTTCTTTCTTGTCCTTTCAACGTTTCTCTTCTTCTTCTTCTTCTTCTTGATTTTCTTCCATAATCAGTGCATATGTACACACGCGCACGCTATATGTACATTCGCATTGCGCACTCTCTCTCTCTCTCTCTCTCTCTCTCTCTCTCTCTCTCTCTCTCTCTCTCTCTCTCTCTCTCTCTCTCTCTCACTCTCAATCTCTTTTTTTATTTATTTATTTATTTATTTATTCTTCGTACGAACAAATAAATGATTGAATGAATGAATGAATGAATGAATGAATGAATGAATGAATGAATGAATGAACAACGATGAGAAAAGATCTCTTTTTCTTGATATATTTTTTTTCTTTCTTTTTTTGTAAATAGAAAATTGAGAAAAAAAAAGAATAAAAGAGAAATGAAGTAGACGTAGAAGAAGAAGAAGAAGAAGAAGAAGTAGTAGTAGTAGTAGTAGTAGTAGAAGAAGTAGAATAAGATGAAAAAAAAAATCGAAAAAAAAAAGAATAGAAGAAAAAAGAAACAAGAAAGGAACAAATTCATAACGGAAAATTTTTATATAATATACACATATTAATATAGGATTCGTTATATCCGGCTAATCAATCGTTATTATTATTATTGTTTTTTTTTTTCTGTTTTTTTTTCTTCATCCTATGTTATATATTATTTCATAATTACTTTTTTAATAGAGACAAATCGTTCAGTTTACAAACGAGTATGCACGAGATGTGTGTATGTGTCTGTATTTTTGTTTGTGTGTATACGTGTACGTGTATCTGTATGTGTGTGGCGTCGACGGTAAAGATATTTCATTTTTATTTTATTTTATTTTATTTTTTGTAATTCTTCTTCTTCTTCTTCTTCTTCTTCTTCTTCTTCCTCTTCTTCCTCCTCTTCTTCTTTTTCTTCGAAGGGGTGAGATAGGCGGACGAATCTGGCGTTTTGTTTTATTCATTTATTTATTTCAATGTTCTCTTTTGTTTCTTATTTTATTTAAAACCATCGTGCATCGAGTCGTTAGGTCTGTTTCGTTTTTTTTTTTTTTTCTTGCCTTCTTCTACTTATTTTATTTTACACTTTACTTTATTTTTTATTTTCTTTTTTTCTCTTGCTTGCTTGCTCGCTCGTTGATTTGTTTGTTTGTTTGTTTGTTTGTTTGTTTGTTTGGTAGCTTGTTTGTTTTTTTTGTTTTTTTGTTTATTAATGGATGGAATGCAATAAGATTTTAAAGAGCATTTCTCGTCCTGTTTTCGAACAATCTCAATCGTCTACCGACATTTTCATATTCTACGACGCAAAACAATGGTCTCCCGTAGATTATGATTCTTTTTTTTTTCCTTTTTAATATTCTCTCGCTGCTTTTTCTTTTTTTTTTTTTTTTTGCTTTTTTTTTTACATATATGTATATCACCGACGATCTTCCCCTTCTTTCCTTTCCTTTCCTTTCTTTTTCTTATTCTCTTTTTCTCTTCCCTCCCCTCACTCTCTCTCTCTCTGTCTCTCAATTTTTTTCTCGTTTATTATGACCGACCACACCATTTACCATTTCTTTCGCGATATAATCGTTAATATAACAACTAGTTTTATTTATAAATTCTGAACGATCAAATTCAATTATAACGTGATTTCCACTACGGTTCATTTCCCCTATATACATATATGTATATATATAATATATATATATACGTAAATATATATTATATATATATATACATACATATATATATATACTTATAATGTATATAGTTGTTCTTGTCTCGAATATATATTTTTTGTCACATATTTTTTTCCTTCTCATTACCATTACTATTATTTTCTTTTTATTATTTTTTATTATTATTATTATTTTTTTTTTTCATTTTTTTTTTTCTTTCCTTTAATTTTGTTTCTCTCAATTATTGTTGTTATTGTTGTCGTCATATTAGTATATCCCTATCAGTTGGTCATTCAAATAGCTTGAAAAAGATACTTTGTTTAGGTGAATTCACCTATTTACACAATTAACGAATGAATGAACGAACTAAGAAGAAAAAAAAAGAAGAAGAAAATAGAGAAAAAGGAAGAAAGACATGGGGAGGGGGAGGAGAGAAATGAAAAACGTGAAAGAAAAAAAAGAAGAAAGAAAGAGACAGGAAAAAAAAAAAAGAAAAAAGAAACATTGCAAGGGATGAAAAAACCACGTTATGTATGTATAGGGAAATGAACGGTAGTACTCATAACGTTAATCGATAGTAGCTCGTATCCCGTTCGAGGACATCGCGCAATAATTATACTCTCGATTCCCCCACCGTTTTCTGCCTATCTCTCTCTTGCTTTCTTTCTCCGTCTTTTTCTCGCACATTTACTTACTTTACTTATTTATCCTCCTCCTCCTCCTCCTCCTTCTCCTCCTCCTCCTCCACCACCACCTCCTCCTCCTCCTCCTCCTCCTATTCTTCCTTATTCACCTCATTCTCCATTTTTATTATTATTATTATTAGTAGTAGTATTTTTCTCGCACGAGCGGCAGTGACTCGTTTCTTAATTTTTTTCTTAATTTTTTTTTTTTCCCCTAGAGAAGATATTCGTTTTGTATTTTTCCTCTCTCTCTCTCTCTCTCTCTTTTTTACACTATTTTTCTTCCTTTTTGCCTTTTCGTTCATCCTTTTGTTCTTTCTTTTTCTTCTTCTTCCTATTCTTCTTCTTCTTCTTCTTTTTTTCCTTCTTCTTCTTCTTCTTCTTCTTCTTCTTCTTCTTCTTCATCTTCATCCTCTTGTATCCTTTTTTTTCTTTATCATTTATTTGAACTTTCCTCCCGTTTCACAACCCCCGCCCCCTTATCAATTTTTTGTTTCCTTCTTTATTTATTTATTTATTTATTTATTTATTTATTTATAATGATTCCTTTCCTTCGTATTTTGTCTTTTTCCTGACATTATTGTTGTCGTTGTTGTTTTTCTTATTCTTGTTATTGTTGTTACAGTTCTCACATTTTCATGCCGAACGTAGAAAGGTTGGATCTATTTGATTGATAAAACATGGTCGCCACTTTTTTAACATACACCCGATTCATAACACTGACGGTGTTATATTTATTATCTTTCCTTTTTATTTCCAATAATCTTGATTTTTCATTTCTTTTATCTTATCTGTTCTTTCTTCCTTTCTTTTATTGTGTATCTCGTTTTAGTATATATATATATGTATACATACATACATACATACATACATATATATATATAAATATATATGGTGAGGACCATCCTCACCGTTCTCGCGAATTGTTAAACGCGAATAACGATGAGACGACGGCGATCGGTGACGGTGGCGGTGGCGGTGGCGATGATGATAACGATGATAACGATGATAACGATGACGACGACGACGACGACGACGACGACGACGACGACAACGACGACGACAACGACGACGACGACGACGACGACGACGACGACGACGACGACGACGACGACGAAGATGACGACGACGACGACGACGACGACGACGAAGACGACGAAGACGACGAAGACGAAGACGACGACGACGACGACGATGATGATAAATTGGTGACTATGAAACGTGTTGTTGTCGATGCCGATGTCGATGAAAATGGCGATGACGATGGCATAGACGACTCTGATAAGTTTCTTTTTTAGTTCGCTTAATTAATGTCTTGAGAAACCGATTTATACGATTATAATTCCAATGTTCGAGTTAAGTTAAAGCCTTTTTCACTTGATTAAGGGAGAGTCTAAATTTGGATTGGGGTTAGGCTGTTGCGAGGTCGAAGATGGTGATGGTACCTGTGCCACTACCGAGCCCTTCCCATCTGAAAGAACATTTCCACCGCTGCCACCGCTGCCACCGCTCATACCACCAACGCCAACCCCTGCTCCACCACCTTCTTGCATTTTCTCGCAGTAATCCGCAAATATATCACGGAAACGCGCCCAGGACTTCTCCGGTACGGTAATGGCTGTTCGAAAGTTCGTTTTCACCTGAAAAATTTATTATAAGTAAATAAAGTTGCAAGAAAAGGTTCTTCATTTTGATCGTAATTGTCTTTTCAAAATTAATTCAATCTCTTCGAACTCCACCTCGAGACCTTTTCCCGATCAAATTTTGTTTATTTGTCAGAGATTGTAAAATGAAAAGCTAAGTTTTGAATCTGAGAAAGAAAGAAAAAGAAAAAAAAAAAAAAACGAATAGAAAATTGATTTATAAAATCAATTATAGATATTTTTGATCTCGCTTAGGAATCGTTTTATCCGACCTCATACATATTTCTATCAAATAATTTATATAAGAAAGTCGATATAGAACTCGCTAAGGGATTCGATGATACGTTCGTTGACGACACACGTTCGATTACTTTTCTTAATAATAAAATATAATAGGTATTGAAGAATTTACTCTTCGATTTATCGTTAGAACTAACGATTAATAAAAGAAAGACTCGAAATGAAGGAGGGTGTGTGCGATAAAATAAAAGGATACAATCTTACCTCGGAAATTCTCATGTAGATGCCACGATTATTTTGACCTATATCAAAATAAAAATTCTTTCCTTCAACGCGCATATAGCGGCCATCGGGTAGGTCACCTTTAAAACCTCCATCGTCGGTACCAAATTCTTCTAAAAGATCCGTCAACGCATCACGGAATTCAATCATACCTTGCGCAGGTATCGCGATCTGCGTCCTAGGTCCTCCTCGTGTTATCGTTTGTGACACCTAAATATATATATATATATACATATACATATATATGCATACATACATACATACATACATACATACATATATAATACGTATGCATATATATATATACACATATATTATACGTATAAAGTAAAAAAAATTACATTTATTAAAATGTTACGTATAATTAATTTTTTTGGACTTTTCCTCCCATTTATTCGATCATTCGTTCGTTCATTCGTTCATTCGTTCATTCGGACGTTCATTCGAACGTTCATTCCATAAGATTTAAAGAAGGAGATCAAAGGAAAGTATGAGGTAAGCGTTACAACACATCGTGAACGGTACATACAGGGTGACTCACCCGCAGGAAACGACCACGAGAGTTCTCTTTGAGATCCAGGTAATACCGCCTATTATCCTTGACCATCATTTCTGACTTGAGTTTTCCATCATCCGGCACATTTTCCGGATTCGGTGGACCTAATATTATATATATATATA
>NC_057686.1:1695927-1696840 GCF_014466175.1 Vespula pensylvanica
TTTTTTTTTTTTTTTTTTTTTTTTTTTTTTTTTTTTATAAGTCAACGATGAAAGATTTTGCTTAAAAGATGATATAATCGGACTAACCGGAAATACGATTAAAATTATTGCTCACCTAAGGATGCATAATAGTCGCTAAACGTTGACAGGTGGTTCCGAAACTCGAATGCTGTACTCAGTGCTAAATAGATTTGGCTTCTTCTTCCGTCTGCTCCGATCTACCGATCGTGCAATTAAAACACCGTAAACGTTTGATAATATCTTATCGATAATAATATACAAAATGGGTGAAGAGGGAAAAAGGAGAGGGAACGTTAAAAGGGGACGCGGACCAAAAGTTTCTAATTAACTTTACAAATTAATTACTATTTTTCGAGACACTTTAGAGGCCAATTAATTTTTTTTCCATTTTGTTTTTTTTTTTTTTAGATCATGAAACCACAAGCCTAGAAAAAATGTATGACCCATTCCACATACCAATACATATACGTATAATCAAAGAATAATCAAAAAGAATAATCAAAGTTTAATAATAATGAAAATAACAATAATGATGATGATGATGATGATGATGATGATAACATACCTCGGCGACTTTGATAAATCTTCCGCGTCTATTTTGCTTCACGTCAAGGTAGAATCGTTTGCTTTGAATTTGCAACATTTTTGTCGCCAGCTCTTGCTCATTTTGCTGACCTTGTTGACCTGAAAAAGACACAACACTTGATGGTCACTCGTTCGTGAGAATTGGAGCGAACGCGATAACAAAAAAAGAAAAAAAAAAAAGAAATAAAAAAAAGAAAATAAAAGAAAGGAAGAAAAGGAAGAAAGAAAAAAATGAAAAGGAAAAAACAAAAACCAAATAAATAAGTAAATAAATAAATAAATGACACACAACGATCAGAAAAAAAAA
>NC_057686.1:1697052-1699894 GCF_014466175.1 Vespula pensylvanica
CTCTCTCTCTCTCTCTCTCTCTCTCTCTCTCTCTCTTTCTCTCGTTCGAATTGGTGTCCATTTTCATCATTATAAATAAAACAAGATGACGATCCGCCGCGAATAAAGCCGCGGAAAAACGAACAAAAAGTATATTTGTAAGGAGGAAGAGGCGAGGGAGAGAGAGAGAGAAGGGGGAGCCAAGAGTAAAATGGGGTAGGTGAGTATGGGGCATAATAGGAGCACCAGGTGCAGGTGCTGCTAAAACTTCGAAGTAAACTTTCTTACGTTGAAACGTATGTGACACGTTTGATTCGTACGACGAAGTGGTCGAGGTAATTCGACGTAAATCGTGCCACCATTTAAGGCTTCTTGGAGAACATGTTTCGAGAATGTGTTAAAATAAGAAAAAAAAAAAAAAAAAGAAAAAAATAAAGAAATAAAGAAAAAAAGAAAGAAAGAAAGAAAGAAAGAAGAAAAAAATGAATTTCGAGTGAACCAAACCGAAGAAGAACGCAACAGCGGCAGTAGCAGTAGCAGGAGCATCTTCTCTTTTCCTCTCAACGGAGATGGAACAAGAGTAACTCTCTCTTTTTTTATTTCTCTCTCTCTCTCTCTCTCTCTCTATCTCTTTCTCTCTCTCTCTCTCTCTCTCTCGCTCTCTTTCTCTCTGTCGTAACGGTGGTACGATGTTGCGAGTCCTCTTCGATCAATAACAGCTGCATCAGAGAGGTCGTTGACCTCTTCGGTACCCCTCACCCCCTCCCACCCAGTACTACCAAGCAGATATACCCCCCACCCACTTGTTCTTCTTCCTTTCTTTTTTCTTTCTTTTTTAATATATATATATATATATATATATATATATATATATATGAATGTATATATGTATATATTTATATATTCCATCTCAAGAGCAAGCACCGCTACTATCATCCCTTATCCTGCCAATTCTAGAAAGCCGAAGAAGGGTAAAGCTCTGCTCATCGTCATCTCAAATGAAGGAAACTGAACAAACTTCTTTCTCCACATTTCTTTTTTGTGTCATTTCATTTTCTTTTTCTTATTACCTAAAGTCTATCTGCCCATCTACCTATCTCTTATTCCTTTAAATCCTGCTGAATATATAATATAACAAGATTACGCGCTATAATATTATTATCGCCATTTGGTCTTCTAAATTATAAATACATTCCATCCATCCAGCCATCCGTCCATCCATCCATCCATCCATAAATATATATATTCATACATACATTTATATTAATACATCATATATATATATATATATATATATATATATATATATACATATATATTCCTATGTATCCAACGAAATAATTATTTTCTACTGTGAAAAAAGAAAATTGTTGAGACCATTCAAACGCGTTATAATATCTGGACTAGAAGAAAGGTCCCGGGAAGATCGATCGTGCCCGTCCCTAGTCGACAAGATCCTCTGCGCGAAACAACGCGCCTTCTATGATCGATCAAAACCGTAAGAGTTTTCTCTCTCTTGCTAACTCTCTTTCTCTCTCTCTCTCTCTCTCTCTCTCTCTCTCTCTCTCTCTCTCTCGCTCGCTCTCGTTCTAGTTCCCTCTCTAACCACTACGTACTGGATTGTTGCAAGCTGCCCGGAATCGGGACTGGGCTGAGGTCGCCTTGAAAGATCCTGCTCTTGAACATCCTGACGATACTTCGATAATCCGTACACCTATACATTCTTCGCAACACCTCTGCGAATGCTCCTCTCTTTCTCCACACCTCCCCCTTTACCTCCTCCCACTACCACTTCTTCCTCCTCTTCTTTTTCTTTTTTTTCGACTCGTAATTTTTATTTCTTTATTTCTTTATTTCTTTATTTTTCTATTGTTTCTTCTTCTTTTTCTCCCCCTCACGTCCTTTCTACCCCTCTATCCAGACTGTTCCAGCTCTTCCAGGCTAGATTCTGTCGTAATAAAAACGTCATCTTTCTCTTCTTTTCTTTTCTTTTTTTTTTTTTTTTTTTTTTTTAATTATTCAAACACGTATCCCAATCGGTAACGAGGAGCTCGAGGATCCCAAACGAGAACAAAGTGTGCCGATTTTACTCCGGACACAATCGATATACGTATATATCATGTAAATATCGTGTATGTATATATGTATGTGTGTTATATGTTATGCGTATGTGTCTGTGTGTGCGCGCGCGCGCGTACATGTATGCGTGCGTGCGTACGTATTTTTTTGTGTCAGAACATTCCTTTCTCCAGATATATCTATCTTCCTTTCGTTACAGTCCTCTCTCTTTCTCCTCTTTCCTCTTTTTTAACAAATTACTATTACCATTACTATTACCGCTAATATTTTTATTCTTACTCTTACTATTATTATTATTATAATTATTATTATTATTATTATTATTATTATTATTTCTACTTTTTCTTACTACCTTCTTCTTCTTCTTTTCGACGCATGACATGCACCAGAAACTTAACTGGATATGCTCGAAGGAATGCACATTACGTAGGCGTACCACCATCGGATCCATCGAGTTCTCTTTCTCTCTTTCTCTCTCTCCTCTCTCTCTCTCTCTCCTTCTTTCCTTTTCTCTTTCTCTTTCTCTTTCTCGTACTCCCCCGGTCTTCAATCGAGGTTAAACCATTGATTTCTCAATACGTACAAACTCGTCCTCTCCTCCCATTCTCTGCCGATGTAATAACAACATCCAAGAGACAAATTTCTTCGGCCATGAATATTTCTTTTTCTTTTCTCTTTTCTCCCTTTCTTTTCTTTCTTCTGTTCCTTTCTTTTTCTTTCATACATTCGATTACTATATAATAACCAGCATACGACCTCTCATCTCATCTCATCTCATCTCATC
>NC_057686.1:1700033-1709409 GCF_014466175.1 Vespula pensylvanica
TCATCTCATCTCATCTCATCTCATCTCATCTCATCTCATCTTATCTCATCTCATCTCATCTTCTCTCCTCCTCTTCTCTATTCCTTCTATCTCTTTTTCTCTCTCATTTCAATCGTTCTCTCTCTCTCTCTCTCTCGCTCTCACTCTCGTACCACCCCTAGGTCACCATTTATTATCACGAAACTAATTGGTCCACGGATACAACAATAAAATAGCCATCATCCCTTTCGTTCATCCATAAATTCGACATTCATTCATTTTATATTGAGTACGATGTCCTTTCATTGCATCAACAACGACGACGATGACGACGACGAATCGTCCAACTGACATTCTTGACATCCTTCGTTTTTTCTTTCTTTTCTTTTTTTTTTCTTTTCTTTTCCTTCTCTCTCTCTCTCTCTCTCTCTCTCTCTCTCTCTCTCTCTTCCTTTAGAAAAAGAAGATATATTTTTCGTTCCTTTTATCTTCTCGTTCCTTCTCTTGAACCTTCCTCGAGTTAACACGAAGGACTCTTATACGAAATTGATCCTCTTCTCCCTTCTATTTCTTCCCTTTCTTCTCTAACTCCCAGATTTATGATTAACCAAAAATCATCGATAAAAATTCATTTCAAAATGTCCTCCGTACTATCCATAGACGAATATCTAATAAGAACGTCCGTATCATCGATTCGACGAATAATTCGTAATTCTTCGGAGATGTTTAATTCCTTTTTTTCTCTCTCTCTCTCTCTCTCTTTCTTTCGAATAACAAAACGTAATTACGTTACACACACACATATATATACATACATATGTATATAGATAGATGTGTAATATAATTATACATCTATCACACACATCCACACGCACATATATATATATATATATATAAAATAACAACGATGTGGACCGAGAATACACGTATGGTAGAAGACTACGAAGAAAACGATCGGAACGGGTGCATTGATCTCTGCGCCTGGAGCGCGACTCGCGGCGCTGCACCGACCTGCCTCAACGCGAACTGCATATTTCTCTCTCTCTCTCTCTCTCTCTCTCCTCCCTCCCTCCCACCACACCTCTTCTTCTTCCTCATACCGATCGCGTCTGCCCCCGCAACCACGCCACCATCGTCGACGCCACCGCCACCATCACCTCCACCACCACCACCACCACCACCATCACCACCACCACCACCACCAGCGTCCTTCTCGACGCCATATTACCTCCCCCACACGTTCTTCCACCCACCTCCATCTCCATCACCCACGATTTTCTACTATAAGATTATAAGACCTCAGACCTCGCGGCCATCTCGACGACCTTAACGTCCTCAACGTCCGTCTAGATTTTTATTTGTCATCAATTGTTCTCTGTTCGATAATTTTTTCTTTCTTTTCTTTTCTTTTCTTTTCATTTTGTTATTGTTGTTTTGGGGAGGAAATTTATTTTCCTTTAAAAATCTTTTTCTCCTTTTTTTTTTTATTTTTGATGATTTTTTTCCTTTGTGGTTTTTGATTTTCAACACGATCTATGACGAAAATCATCCCCCTCCCTTTCCTCCAACTATCACTTCCTTCTTTTCCTCTTCCTCTTCTTCTTCCTTTCGTTTCTTTTTTCGAACTGACCCATTAACCATCACGTTACGATCGAAGAAACTACGGAAATTGTGTCGAGAGTCGAGATACGAGTTGTGTGAATACTTAGTAGAGTAGTAGTAGTAACGAGTTTTCTCTACGCCCGTACATCGAAACGTTCGTTAAGGATGTTTATTCTACGTTTTTATATATGACGTTTTTAAACCGATTAAAATTTTTGCGCAAATGTAATCAAAAGTGTCAAAGAGAATCTATATACGTACGTACGTACGCGTGTATGTATGTATTTACGTATGTACGTATGTGTGATATACGTATGTGTACGCATGTGTGCATACGGATGTATGCGTTTATAGATATATATGCACGTTTAACACGAGTATAACCTCCCTTCTCACGTCAATCGTTAAGATTACGAAAATTTTACGACAATGGGGAATCGTTCGAACGAAGATATTCTATTTAGTATTACATAACCCCTATTCTTGTCCTTCTTTCCTTTTTCTTTCTTTATCCTAAAGATTTAATACGACCTTTCTCGATATACTACGTACGTACATATGTACGCGTACATTAGAACGACCTAACCTCTCTCGCTACAAATTCTTTCTTTTTCTTTCTTTTTCTTTTTATTTAACGATTTACCATATGTTCTCCAAGAGACAGATATATGCCTTTTATACGTTTCTCATGAATATTTTCACCCATTTCGTTTGCGATAGAAAAATAATATAATAACGATAATCAACAACGACAATAATAATAATAATGCTGATACTGATGACGATGACGACGATGATGATAATAATAATAAAACTAATGATGATAAAAAAAAAATAGTAATAATAATAATAAAAAGATAATTATAATTATAACAATAACAATAAAAAGAAAAATTCGATAGGAGCGAATCAGCGATAAATAAAGAAGCAGCAAACCGGTACGTTGTGTTCCGGATCGCCATTTGCTATACACGCTCCTGATTTCGATATATCACGTGACGTCGTTTGTGTCAGCTACCTTCGGGGCACCAGTACTGTATCTTGTCCATTATGTCGCCCCAGCTATTCTTCAACGGATTCCGGCCAACCTCGCCCTGCGAAATCTCCACGATCTCTCCCATCCTCATTATAACTGGAGTTCCTCGTTATAAAATTTCTTCCCCTCTCCTTCAGAAACAAGAGAGAGAGAGATATATATCTATCTATCTCGCTCTCTCTCTCTCTCTCGCTCTCTCTCTCTTTCTCTCTCTCTACCCTTGCTCGTCGTCTACTTCTTATTCGCCGTATGTATCCGTTCTTAGAGCCCACATATCACAGATCTAACTTCTCTCTCGCTACGATAACGCCGAGCACGACATAGTGCGACTAAACGATGAAGTTAAACGACGAATTCGTCGTCGTCGTCGTCGTCCTCGTCGTCCTCGTCGTCCTCGTCGTCGTCGTCGTCGTCGTCGTCGTTGTCGCGAGGAGAGAGAAAAAAATTTTTTTTTTTTCCTTTTTTTCTCCCTATCTCTCTTTTTTTTCCTCCACTTTCTCTACGTACGCCTTATTTTCTTCTTTTTCTATTTCTCTCCGCTTTTCCCTTTTCTTAAATCTTATTCCTTATACTTCGGAAATGAAAAAGAGCGATATGAAAGAACGCGCGACGACGATTGATCAATCTGATATATTTAGAAAAGAAAGAAAGAAAAAAAAAAGGAAAAAATATATATATATTTTTGTTACGAATTCAACGAAACCGTCTTGTACGGAAATATTATCTCAGTCCAACGAAATATCCGTGGTCCGATTCCTTTGTCGCAAATTCATTCACACGGCAACGTCGAACGAGCGAACGAACGAACGAACGACATACGAAACGAAACGAAACGACGAACGAACGAAACGAAACGAAACGAACGAACGAACGAACGAACGAACGAACGAACGAAACGAAACGAAACGAAACGAAACGAACGAACGAACGAACGAATAAACGGACGGCGTCAACAGACGACGATATTTCACGCACTAGCCAGCCGTTAAGTACGACGAGTAGATCGTACGTACGTATGTACGTATGTTTGTATATATCTATGTATTATTCTCTTCCTTTTCCTTTATTTCTTTATATTTTTTTCTCTTCGATCGGTCTCGCGATAGAGTAATCCCGGGAACTTTGGGATGACTCAACAGGCGGCGGACAAGAAGAAACGACGACGACGACGACAGTAACAGTAACTGCAACGGCAACAGCGGTAGAGCAGCACCAAAGGAGAGAAGCTCTCGTAGTAAAATAACGTGTAGTAGCAGCCAGTTAGTCGGAGTCAGTTGAGTACGGTAGTGGTCGTCGACTTTACAGATATCTCTGGTGTGCTGCAGTGCATCAGCAGTAGACTTAGTTAGGCCCGGCCTTTACCGTCCAAAGATAAAAGTACATTTGCTCGTTTAACGAATCGTCGTCATCGTCGTCGTCGTCGTCGTCGTCGTCGTCGTCGAGTCTTGTAACTGCGATACGAATAATATAATCGTCCTCTATCGCTCCTCTCTCCTTCGACGTTACTTCGATAATATTTGTACTCGTTTAACCTCGTAAAAACTTTATAAGAATTCGTAATAACAGCGCGAAAGGAAACGATTTCAACGAGTTCCTTCTCGCTGGGTAGACGGAATCGTACTAACGGCATATTCATAGTAAGCGACTAACACACATCGGTACTTTTTTTGTTGTTACGACTTCACACTATTTCCTTTCATCCTCGTCGTTGTCGTCGTCGTCGTCTTTATTTTGTTGTTGTGTTGTTGCTGTGTTGTTATTATCGTTATTGTTATTACACACTCGATTCTAACGATAATAAGCGTTAGAACGTTTAGGACGAACGCGAACAAACGTAGAGGAGAAATCGTAACACACTTGGAGAATGACGAACCGGTCATTCACGGAGCCCGCCGTCATGCCGATGGAATGCGCGCATCCATGATGGTCACGTTCGTCTACTCGACCAATCAGCCGCAAGGAAGCACCGGCTTCTGCGTCTGCCGGCCAACGCTCGCCACGTGATTTCGCGCTTGGGACCACGTGACGCTCTTCTTCTCCCCACTACTCCGCTTACTGAATATCTCTCTCGCTCACTTGTTCTCTCTCTCTCTCTCTCTCTTTCTTTTACCGCCGCTGGCTGTGGCGACGACGATGGCGACGCGCGCTTCGCGACGCGACCGCGTGACGTCACGCACAGCTGACTGCGCTAGAATACGCCGACGGTTTACCGCTTCTCTCTCCTTTTCCTATCGCGGCTTCGCTCACTCTGTCTCTCTCTCTCCCTCTCCCACTCTCTATCTCTCTCGCACTGTTCATGCGCTCTTGCTACCCCCACCACACCCCACTCTCCTCGCAATGCGAGCATCCCATCGTCGTTTTCATACGGTTAACCCTCTCTTTCTCGCTCTCTCTCTCTCTCTCTCTCTCTCTCTCTCTCTCTCTTTCGCTGTCTCTTTCTCTCTCTCTCTCTCTCTCTGTCTCTTTCTCTTTTCCATTTTCGTTTCTTTTTCTTTTTTTCCTTTTCTTCCTCTTCCTTTACTCTCGTAACGTATCTAGTATAGCTTTCTAATTTTTTAATATTTTTCGCATTTACAATTCGTATTTGCAAATCGATTATATGAAATTTCGTATCAGTGGGTGTAACGGTACACAACGAGAGACGATTAAACGATAAACGAGAATGGAACGCAATCAAATGACACGCCTTGGACTCGCAAACACCTAATTCGTAATTTAGGTCATAGTAAAATGTGGATACGAAATAATGCGGATATATATATATATATATATCGCACTCTCGTACATCCGTATCGTTTCTCTAGATAATAACCTAACCGCACCACCCACACGTTTAACTACACAATAAGGATTCTTTGATATTTTTATTTACCATTCTAATGTGTCTCTTTTAAACCGATCCTTATATACACAATTTTTTTTTAATTCCACGGAGTCGATGGATCTGTAATTTATTTTGGAAAAAAAAAAAAGAAAAAAAAAGGTAAAAACAAAAATAGAAGTATTACAAAAAAAAAATGAAGAAAGAAAAAAGAACCGACAAACGCGGTCGCCATCTAGTATATTATTTTGCGTTCTCACACCCACATATGTATGTATGTATGTATGTGTATGTTGTATCATGTATGTAATGTCTTATTCACTCACACCGTTAGAGGAATTCTGAGTTGGCGAAATACCAACAACGATAAAATAAACTTTACCAGAAAGTATTACCGTTTTTGAAAATGTCACTAGTAGGATAAATTATTTCTTACACTACGTAAGTTTGACCTCCAATGACATATATATTATATATATATACATATATATATATATAATTAAATTCCAAAGTATATATTTTTTTAATGATTAGTAATAAGGAAAGAATCCTTTTTTTTTTAATCGATACTAGCCAACTTCAATCCATTACATTTCTCAAGAAAAACTCTTTCCTCTTCGCTGATATAGAACTAGCTCTGTCTGTGTACGTGTCGAGTGTATATGTATAATCGAGAGACCAGTTCTAACTCGAAGCGAGTTCACGCATCACGAAATACTCCTGTGCATATCCGCTAATTTAAGAACGATTACTCACCGGAGTCAAAGTCGGCCCCTCCAGCATCCATGCCACCTGGATTTCCATACTCTGTCGAAAAAAGAGAGAGAAAAAAAATAAAGAACTATCGTTAGAAAACGATCGTACAAACAGAGAAACGATTATGCGTGTACATTCGTATGTACAATATATAATGTATGTATGTATGTATGTATGTATGATGTATGATCTATGTATCTATATATATACATATATATATATCAAAACGTATCGTGTCAGACATCGGAGAAGTAGGAAAATTTGTAGATAGTCGGAAGACGATCGTTTCATTTTTACAAGATTTATCTCAATCGATATATATATATATATATATATATATATATTTACACACACGACACAAAATCTCCAATGACCTTCGAAAAATAAAATATGCATTCTCCCAAGAAATTTGATACACACGCGAGTTCGATCGAATGATGTGAAAAAAAGAGAATTACAAATGAAAAAATCTAAATAAATAAATAAATAAATATATATATATATATAAAAAAATAAAAATAAAATAAAAAAATAAAAAGGAACAAGCGAAACAAAAAGATCGAATTTATCGATTGAGAACCGTCGTTTTGTAATGGAAAAATTGATCTGAACTTTTCTCGATCCTTCTGAAAGGATTAAGGATAGGGGAGGGAGGTGTGTATATATGTAAAGAAGAGGAAGGGAAAAAGGAAGATCGTCGACGGATAGAGCACGTGTAAAATTTACTCGAATCCATTGGTCGTTATCGTCGTCGTCGTCGTCGTCGTCGTCGTGGTCATCGTCATCGTCATCGACATTATCGTCATTATCCTCATTATCGTCGTCCTCGTCGTCCTCGCCGCCGTCGTCGTCGTCGTCGTCGACTTCGAGTCGGCGCGCGCGCATCCTAACCCCTCCGTCGCGCCATCACTCCTAACCTAAGTAGACTACCATGCTTGTTCGCGCTCTCTTTTTTTCCTATCTCTATCTCTCTTTCTCTTTTTCTCCTCTTCCACCTCATGCGCGCGCGCCTACACGATTTACATAGCAGATCCTCGACGAAAGGTTACATCACGCTTGTTCGTTCGAAACGATGAATATCCGTAAAGGATATCGGTCGTAGTACCGTCATCATCGTCATCATCATCACCATCATTATCATCATTATCATCATGATTATCATCATCATCATGATCATCATTATCATGATCCTTATCATCATTATCACGATCATCATCATCATTATCGTCGTCGTAGTCGTCGTCATCGTCGTCGTCGTCATCATCGTCACTTAACTCAAAAGATTCGTGTACCAAACGTACAATATTACGTTTAAAAAGATATTTGCAAAATGTAACAAGATGTAAGAGAATTTTGAATGGAAATATTGATCTTAACGTAACTAATGTGTACGACAGTGCATTGGACGACGATGATCGATGTCGACAATGACGACAATGACGAGAATGAAGATGATGACGACGGCGACGAAAACGATGATGACGACGATGAAGACGACGACGAAGACGAAGACGAAGACGACGACGACGACGAAGACGATGACAACAACAACGACGACAACGACGACAATGATGATGATGATGATGATGATGACGATGACGATGATAACGATGATAGTGACGACGTCGACGACGATGACGATGACGACGACGACGACGACGACGACGACAACGACGATGACGACGACGACGACGACGACGACGACGACGACAACGACGATGACGATGACGACGACGACGACGACGACGACGACGACGACAGCCAAAGGAAAGGAGGCGCCGCGGTAAAAGGGGGAAGTAGGAGGTATCTCCTCGGCCGTTGCGTGTGCTCGGCCATCTTGAATCCTTGATGCCGTCGAAAAATTGGATTTTTTTTTTCTCATAAGAATTCATCGTAGAAATTCCGCTCATTCGTTGGTTATTTACCTTCTTGGAGAAGTGGAGGAAGGAAGAACGCTCGAGACTCGTTACTACCGTCGCGAGATTCACTCGCGCGCATTTTTAGCGTGTGTGTGTGTGTGAGAGAGAGAGAGAGAGAGAGAAAGAGGGAAAGAGAAAGAGGGGGAAGGGAAAAGAGAGAGAGAGAGAGAGAGAGTAAGAGAGAAAGAGAGAGCGCGCCTCTTCCTCGTTAACCGGAGGCGCCTCCGCACGGCAGAGCACGGGGCTCGAGGCACCACACGACGAGATGTCGGCTCGCGCGGATCTGCGACACGAAAAGAGATTCCCCCTCCCCTTTGCTCTCCGGGCTTCCGCGTCGGTGGCGCGGCACCGATCTAACGGCGTTTACCACGCGGATACGTGCTTCGACTCCTCCTTACTTTGTGGCTGATCGTCCAGGCTCTCTCGATCGGACATTGCTCCTCTCACGCTCCTTTTTCTGCTCGGTTCCACGCGTCGTCGTTACTCGCGATGTCTTTCTTCGATAGCAGCAGCAGCAACAGCAGCAGCAGCAGCAACAGCAGCAGCAGCAGCAGCAACAGCAGCAGCAACAGCAGCAGCAGCAGCAGCGGCAGCAACAGACCCCTGTACGATCTAAAAGCACGCACGCACAGCCAGATTTCCTCCTTGCGGCGCTACCCCGACGTTATCACCACACACACCGACCGACCGACCGACCGACCCGACCAACCAGCTCGACCAATCCAGCACACCACTTGCGAATTTTCCACTTCTTTACACACCACGACCCGACCGCCGACCGACCGTCCGTCCACGGCACCAGTCGTCACCACCACCACCACCACCACCACCACCACGACCACCACCACCACCACCACCACCGCGACGACGACGACGACGACGACGACGGCGACGACGGCGAAGACGAAGACGACGACTACTACTACTAACTACTACCACCACAACGACTACACCACCACCACCTCCACCTCCTCCACCACCGCCACCACCACCACCACCACCACCACACGGCACACGCTCGTTCGTTCTTTCGTTCGTTCGTTCGTTCGTTCGTACGTTCGTACGTTCGTACGTTCGCTCGCTCGCTCGCTCGCTCGCTCGCTCTCTCGTTCGTCCGCTCCTTCGTCGTTCGCCTACCCGCCGGCCTGCCTGCTTGCCTGCCTGCTTGCCAGCCTGCCTGCCAGCCTGCCTGCCAGCCTGTCTGCCTGCCTGCCTGCCTATCTGCTTGCCTGCCTGCCTGCCTGCCTGTCTGTCTGTCTGCCT
>NC_057686.1:1709509-1717194 GCF_014466175.1 Vespula pensylvanica
TGTGTGTGTGTATGTGTGTGCGCGCGTATATGTGTATGTATGAGCGAGACAAAGAGAAGAAGTTAGGGAGGAGAGAAGAGAGTGAGAGGAAGAGAGTGTAGCGTTCTCTCTCTCTCTCGCATCTACTCTAACGAATATATACGATTCTTCTTTATGTATGTACGTCGCGTCGTCTTTCACCGATATGAACGCGTGCTCATTATAAAAAAATTTTCTTCCTTTAGGCGCGATCAAAATTTTTCCTTTCCTCGCGTATTTTATATCACCGTTTCTATTTTCTATCGTATCGTATCGTATCGTACTCGTCTTCTGTCTCGTCTCGTCTAGTCCTCTCATTCACGTCACTTCTTTCGCCCCCTATTGGTTGAACTATGTATCAATTTTAACTTCCACGATATTTCTGAGTTACATTTTTCTACGTCAGGCGTCGCCACTAGTCGCTATGTCTATCTCTCTCTTTCATATCTTACCGCACCATTTTCACGTGACCATTAACGTTGTTAATACGAATTTGTTTCTCGCCCAATTGCGTTCCTTCGTTACGAGAGCAAATCAAACGCGAGAATTTCGTTGATCTCGTCGATGAAATGTTTTAATATCGATCAAGGATTACAATTATTTTGCAAAAACGTAAAGAAATAATTCATTTTGTATCATTTTAACGGATATATTTAATGTATGTACAAACGATATATTTCATTGATGATACCGTTAATAGAGAAAGGATTCGAATTACTATTATATCTTATGAAATAATAAGCATTCGATAAATATCAATTTGCAGTCGTTTTTGCAACATTCGTAGTATCGGTTGATATTGTTGGTGGATCAGGAGGTACAACTTCATCGGTTTCTGGCGATAAAATGTATGTTTTTTCTCCTACCTCTCTTGGAGGCATCCAAGATGGTATAATTTTTGCGTGAAGACGCCACTTTCCGTATTGGTTTGCCAAATGATTTTCGTATACGATATATTCGAGAACATCTTTCTTTAAGATTTCACTTCCTTTTAGTAAACGACCAAATCTATCATAAATGGTTAAAATCTATAAAATAATATAGTAACATTAAGATTTGATTATCTTCGCTAAATATACTTTTCTAACATCTCATATAACTGGTAGAACCTGCTGGCTATGAATGCGGACTGTTAACTGTCCAAACACGTTATCCTTTGAAATTAGATCATGACATCTTGCATGTACAACACGAGGTGGTTCTAGTGATTCCACGTACTTCCAACGAATATTTTTATCCATGATGTTATGTAACATTTTCTATAAGTTATACATTATATTAAATGTAAATAACATTTGCAATAAATCACGAATGTATAAAACTTACGGAATATGCACTCTCCGTAACATATTCTATCAAAGCGTCCGTATTTTTTCTGCAATTATAATAAATATCTATACAATTTAAAAAACACGTCATTGATATTTTCAATAATAACTCACGCAGCTAAGGCTTCGTGCGCTTTAATGTAAATATCTAAAGCTTCTTGAGGGAAATCCTTTAATACAAATGTGTCTTCAAATGATTTGATTTTTCTAATGGCCATCATTGATTTTCCTTTCATTGTTACATCTGTCATTTTTTGCATTGCTCCCTATATTTCATTAATATATTTATTATATGGTATTAATTTAATCTTATCATTATTCGTACTTGTTATCACCCTAAAGTTTTTATTTATTAATGTTTCTCGTCATACCGCTTTAGAGATTGTAGAGAACTTTCCATCGCCTTCTGGTGGTACGTAAGAGTCGAAAGCATTAGGAGTACAACTAATAAAAATTGGTCTTTCCATCCATTGCTTTTGCGGATATACTCCGTGTTGTTTTAATATCGAACGCCTTCTTTCCGCAATTCGTTTTTTATCAGTCTCATGAAAATTTGGTAGGTCTACTTTAATAAATTTTTCTTTTCTGTCTTTCTTAAACTTAGGATTCCAATGTTTACTCATATGCCTGATCTGTTCTGAAGAATTATTCGGGTACGAAATAGCACTTAGCATTACAGGTGAATTATTCTAAAAAATATATTATTATTATTATTATTATTATTATTATTATTATTATTATTATTATCTTCATAAATCTTGTAAAAAAGATTTACTTGTATAATAACAATAAATACCTGCATATATTTTCCAAAGATACAAGCTGCACGTAATATATATTTTGACATCATTTTGTTAATAATACGAAATTCCCTTTCTATAAAATATAAATATTATACTAATTTACATAAGATTAACTAAAATAAGTGGAAATTGTTCGTTCGTATATAATGTGTTTACTGCATTCCCATTATTTGATTGCAAACATTATAGGTTAGTTCGAAAGAAATCGTATACTTCTCACGTAAAAGGCACGTGGGCTGCTAACGATTGGTTGGCGCTAAAGTATCAAACTGAATCGAATTAATTCAAATAACCAAATTCCAAATTTTTCTATGAAAAAAAATTATGATGTTTGTAACAAAAATAAATGATATTCGTTCATAAAATAATAACTAATATTCTTATATATATATATATATATATATATATATATATATATAAGCAAAAGAAAGTATTGATAATTACTTGTGTTTTTAAAGTATTCAATTTATTGCTTTATTATAGAAATTAACAACTAATGAATTATATAAAATCAGTACTTTGATTTATTATCAAAGAAATATATTATGATATAAATTATGACACAAGGGAAGTGGATTAGATGATTCTAATCTGAGAATAATATCTTGAATCCAATCTATATGACTGGAAATACGTGTATTAAGAGCATATGAATAACTGTAACAATATTCACTTCCAGCTGATAGCGTTACACCAATACTAACAATACCTCTTAAAAACCACAAATTTCCAGTTTGAAATACCAATCCTCCACCACCATAACCATCACAAATGGATGTTCCTAAAATATATATATATATATATTGATATTTAATATTATTTATAAATATTTGATTTCACTTTTTTATTTTGATTCATTACTAACCATTTGTATAGCCAGCACAAAATTTGTCAGATATTATGAACTTCTCATACTGAGTACTGCTTGCAGATTTGCATTGATTAAGAGGAACATAGGGCAGTATTGCAGATTGTAGAATAAAACTTGATGCTCCTAAAGTGGTTCTACTGAATCCTGCAACTACCCCATATCCAAACTCAATAAAAGTTTGATCCAAACATGCTGGTAATAAAAAAGCTGAGAATACAAATGGCATATCAATTTTCAAAAGAGCTATGTCCCAAGCATAATTTCCTTCTAAGCCCAAATAATTACAAGGAATATAAATATTCTCAACCTGAATAATGATACACAATAAATTTTCTAATTAAAATATTACTTACACATATTTCATAGTTTATTTAATATTAGATTAATTTTTTAACGTTCCATACTTGAGCTTTTTTAACAAAATGTGGATCATGCAGCGGAGATTCATAATCACGAAAAATATTTCCAGTTGCTATATAATATCTTTTTGGGTCATTTATTTTTTTATTTCTTTCATCAAAAACACAATGGGCTGCAGTGACAAGGAGATTATCTTTTATAATTGTTGCACCACAAGTAAATTCCTTTGGTCCATCTGGACTTTTCGTTTCATAGAGAGTAGCATGCCATGGAAATAGAGAAATGTCAATAGCATTCCCATGTATTATGAGAGGCTTTGTGCTTGGAGTAAAAACTCCACATACTAAAAAAATATATTAAAGTTAAAAATATTACATATAATCGGAATAAGTATACAAAATTTATAGTTACATACTACAACTTTTTAACAATGTCCTATTATATAACATCTAATATAATATTTAGTAAGAGATAACTCATAGATATCATTTCAAGAAGCATATAATTGATGTGATCAAATAACAAGTTTTAAGTAAGATTTATTTACTCTAATTTATTTATAATAACATCTTAATTATTTATTATAGCAATGTTTAACTATTTAACAGACTTTTCGTGAAATAAATAAAATAAAAAATATCTCAATGCATTGTATTAAATAAATAAAAAAAGTCTAATGTCATTTGATTAAATCTTTTAGCATAAATCAATAATTTTTATCATAATATATAATGTGCTGACTTTCAAGGATGTATGTATTATAAAATTTTGTTTTCATATAATTGAGTATTTAAGTTTACATCTGTTTTTTAGGATACCCAATGTGAGTTAAGAATTCTAATTGCGAGATTGTGTATTTGTGTGTGTTAGAATTTTTTACAACAAAACTTTAATTAAAAAAAAAAAGAGAATAATATTTTTCATTACTACTTTTTACTGTTACGCTGCCAAGCCCAATATCAAAATTAATAACTATTATACCTGGGATACATTTTATCGGTTCTGGTTCCCATTGACCATTTTTGTTACATCTAACTTGAGCTTTTGGTCTTGATAGGAATAATGTATCTTCATGATAGCCGTTACGACAATTCAAAATTGCAATTGTTTCAGGTAAAACAGGAGATTCGCAAGCTGTCCATTTACCATTATATGTACATACAGCATTTGTTGATGCTGAAGTCAATGATTTACAACGTATTTCTAAAATGATGGTACATCCATTTAGAATATAATCAAAAGTATTGTTGAAAGTATGATATAAGTATAGCAATGTTAATAAATTTTTTATTATAATGACATTTAGGATATAAATCTTACCTGTACAAACTGGAATATTTAACCATTTTCCCTCTAGATCACATAATACATAAGGAGAACCATTTATTTTATAACCAGGATTACAAGTGTAAACTAAATAAGCCCCAATGTATAATTGTACACCTTGTTGCACATCACAGTTTTCTTGTGTTTGGCATTGCAACTTATATAATTGCCATTTACCATTTGCTGGCTGGGGAGGTACCAAGCAATAAATTGATTGTTTTGGGATCCATGGAGATAGTGTCGATGTGATACTTCTTGAAGGAGATATAGATATAATAGAAATTGGACTTGTTACAGTTTTTGTGCAGAATTTTGGATCTTCGTCTGACCCATCCGCACAATTTATTATACCATCGCATTGTAAATTACCGTCTATACAAGCTCCATAATTGCATCGAAATAACAATTCATTGCAGCTATAAAAAATTACATAAGCAAACAATATCATTAGATATATATCATTTAAATATAATTAATTAAATTGTGTTCTCTTACTATAATGATCCACATTTAGAAAATGTTTCATCAGAATGATCTCTGCAATCTACATCACCATTACACAGCCTTTCAAAATCGATGCATTGACCATTATCACATTTGAATTGATTTATGGAACATTTTATAGAGGTGGTAATATTTTGCATACTATACAAACATCTAGCTAATGTTTCATCGCTGTTATCAATGCAATCTTGCTTTCCATTACATATTAGATCACCATCAATACAAGCACCATAATTACATCTAAATGCGTATGGTGAGCACATTAATTGAGGTTTAGAACATTCAGACTGCGTTTCATCGGATTGATCTTTACAATTTGCTTGTCCATCGCATAAAAACTCATTTGCTATACAATTTCCATTATCACATTGAAACTTTTCAATGCTGTGAAACACATTAAAAAATATAATGTAATATTTTATGTATACATATATATATATATATATATATATGTATATAAAAAAATTTTCTTACTCACCCACACTTTCTTCTTTGTTGCATGGATACAATATTTAAAAAAGCTGTAGAAAAATAAAGCAATTGTATAAGTATAATTATTTTTTTTACATAAGTTTGATAAAAAAATTACATATATAATATTAATTTAAAATTCAAAGATGTTTTATAATCCTATATGAAAGTATATTAAATTATTATAAGCATTTTATATTAGTGGTATGTAATAAAATTTTTAATTCGAATAATAATAAATAGAATACTTTTTATCCATATATATACGTACGTAAATTAACATGTAAAATTCATTAAATTTTTATCATGTATTTTAATTTATATATATTTATATAATATTTATTATATTATATTGATAAATTTTTACTTATAATCACTAGCGGATTCTATGATTAAAGCCTTAACAATTTTTTTAATTATCATTAAAATAAATCGATTATACAAAACATATATATATATATTTTTTTTTTACGAAATATAAAACTATATAAATATATAAAATATTTATACTACTCACTGCAAAATTTAATTAAAAAGAAATACCTTCTATAGATTTTCATAATAACAAAAAAAAAAAAAATAAATTCAAGATTATAATTTTTAAAAATTAGTATAATATTTGTGGACAGCTCTTTATTCTGCCGTATTTATAATCCATTGAAATCCATCACTGATCGTCTATCGATCAAAAACTACCCAATTGAATATATATATATGTATATATATATATATATATATATATCCTGTTTTATTTGATACACGTATATCGACAAAAATCTTCTATAATTATGGATTATAATCATGTATTTATTATTACGTAAAAAGAAGGGAAAAAACGTGATAATAATATTCTATACTATAGTAGAAATTCTAAGAAATATATTTTAAATTGATTTGACGAGATCGATTAAGTGTACGTTACTTAACTCGTGATTTCAATTTTCATATAATAAATTATGTGAAGTTTCTTTTAAAACACACATTGTATCATCTTCATCGATTTGAGAAATAAAAGAAAATTTCTTTTAAAATATTTTCAAAAAGATTCGTTCTTTTCCTACAGATATTTTTATTATCTTCTAAAGATCACGAGTGTTTCTCTAAGAAATTATCTAAAAATCTACTATCTTCTCAAACATAAAAAATAAAAAATTAATATTTTCAGTAGATTAATAATAATTTAAACAATGTATAATATATACGGAGTGGGTCAAAACAATATTTAAATAATAATAGATTTGTTTAAACATTACACGACTCGGAACACGTGTTTAGGATCAAATAATTAAAATTTATTTTCTTTCAGATTTAAATCTTAAATTCACGGTCACTTTCCGCGGCAACTTCATCTAATATCAATAATAAACAAACTTCTTATTGACTTTGAATGTTATCGAATTAGTTTTCTTTTGCACTCCGACGTGTGCAACATCGAAGCTCTCTCTTTCTAAAAGTGAAACTTCATCGATTAATATTTTCGATAGTTTTATAATTATTTAAGCAATATATAATATATACGGAGTGCATTAAACTAAATAATATTTAAACAATTAAATATTACACGGTTCGTAACACGCGTTAAATATAAAATAATTAAATTTAATATTTCAATATAATTTAATTTATTCTTATTTACTTTTATTAATTATTATTTATAGATCTTAGATAGGGCTTATAGATATAGGCCCTTAAAATAAGGTTCTTAAAAAGGGCTTTGGAATGGATCTTCTTTCAATAGGAAAACATCGTAGGTAAGTGTTTACTTTGATTTTACTCAGATATATTTCGAGATGTTTCATCGTTCTCTTGTAGTTCATATTTTATCCATACCTGTCGCTGAAGTTACATACTTTGTGAACGAAAGATGATAAACAGTCTTAATAAAAATATATTTTTAGATCGAATAACTGATGAACATTTGTAAAAACACTTCGAATCGCAAGTGCCTGAATAGCTCAGTCGGTAGAGCATCAGACTTTTAATCTGAGGGTCCAGGGTTCGAGT
>NC_057686.1:1717316-1747915 GCF_014466175.1 Vespula pensylvanica
AAAAAAAAAAAAAAAAAAAAAAAAAAAGTTAAAAATAATAGAAAAAAATTCTAAGCAAAATATGAAGTATCACATTATATTTATCTTTTATTCATTTACATGTCACGATGGCTCGTATTAATGTTTTAATACAAAATTACATACACAAATATTTCCCATGGCTCTATCAACAAATATATTGAAAGTACGTTTTTAAGTACAATGTAGAAAATAAATTTTCATTAAAATATCCATAATATATATATATATATATATAAAAAAAAAAAACATCATAAATTCGATAAAAACAATCGTAATATAAATCAGTCGATATAAAATGCCTAACAATATTTTACAATGACTACATAATATGAGAAAAAATTATATATTTAAAGGCAAGATCTGAATTTCGATAAATTCTGATAAAACCATATTATGTAATATGGAAAATAACATTTGTCTAGATGTACAATAATTTTTTTATGGTTGTTCCTTGATACTCCCATCTGTCATACCAAAATATGCTTTATTTGCCATTTTAATAAAAAGACCTGTCTCTACTACTCCAGGCATCAATAAAATTTCTTCATTAATTTTATTCCAATCACTCAAATCTTGTGGAAAATGCCAATCCAAAATAAAATTACCATTGTCGGTTATAACAGGTCCCTGCAATTAAAAAAAAAAAAAAAAGAAAAGAAAAAAAAAAGAGAGAAAGAAGTAGGAGTAATATGGAAAAACTATTTTTTATATTATCAATAGACAAATATATAAGATATAACTAATATTTACAGCTTTAGCAACAGCCATTCTTATCTTTACATCGCCGCCATAATTATCTTCAATTCTATGTTGAATAGGAACATATGCCATAGGAACTACTTCGATAGGTATACCTTGCTTATATTGTTGTCCAAGTTTTTCCGAATGTTTTCTAAAATTTATTATATCACAGAACATAACTAGTTGAGAAATAGTGTAAATAAAATATACAAGGACATCTTATTGAATTATAATTAGTAATTATATTACAACTTACGTATAATCAGCTATAATAATAAATTCTTTGGCACATGAAGCAACAATTTTTTCTTGAAGCAAACATCCCCCACCACCTTTAATGATATTCATTTCAGCATCAACTTCATCTGCTCCATCAATGGCACAATCTAACTACGAAGTATTATATAATAAATTATATCGTCAAAACGAACAAGATATCGAATGATATAAAAATATGTTTACCTTTGGAAAAGATTCTAAATCGCCTAATGTTAAATGATTATTCAATATCAGTTGTCGAGCTTGATACGAAGTAGGAATACAAACTACGTGAAGTTTTTCTTCCTTTACACGTTCGGCTATAAAAAAAAAAATGCACTTCTGATAAAAATATAAGCTCTAAATATCAAACGCTCTTGTGGTCAAAGATATATAATATAGATATGATTATACTATGTACAAAATATATAAGGAAAGATCTTTATTGTATGTTAAAAGATTAAAGGTTAAGATTTGGGTAAGATAAAAGTTTTGTATAATACGCACATAAGTTATAATAATTATTTTATTATGATTTGGATATAATTGTACCGAAGAGAACATTTTACATAATAATTAGTATTTTAGGTACGTAATAATAATCTAAAAAAAAAAAAAAAACATTTCGTGAAACTGAAAGAACGAATATATATATAAATATACGAAAAAAAAAAAATTTATATGGAGTACAATACCTGAAAAAATATTATTAATAATTCTTACCAAGTCTGTGTATAGCATGAATAATTGTGGACCCACTACCAATTCCGATTACACTATTATCCTGAAAATTAAATTCGATAATTATAATCAACATAGATAGTCAACATTGTTTTATTAACCTCTAAAATTTCTTTGATACGTTATTTTACGGTCAAATAAAATAATATATAAATTACCTTGACGTATTCATCGATAGCTTTATAAGCAGCAATTTTTTTTGCAGTTTCAAGAGGTCCCATTTTATCTGATACGTTCATACAATTAAATAAAAATTCCACGCCGGTAAAGGCACTCGATAGACCACCTTTCGCGCGTACTAATGTTTTTAAAATCATTCTGCACTATCGATATATGTTTCAATATTGCCAATGTCATTGTTATGTTTTACCAACGTAACAAATGTTTTACAACTTGACTATGAAATTTTCTACAAAAGAAACAAATCTTATTACACAAGATTTAAAATTCTCTTTCTATCTGTATATAAAAAATAAATGTTTAACAATTCACGAGTGAAGTTGCAAATATTTAATATATCGATTAATTCATTCGATATCATAGAATCTTCGATTTCTACACATCACTTTTATATTTCTTCTTGACATTAAACTCGACACATAAAATATTTCATTGAATATGTTGAAGTATGAAAAAACTTATAAATATGTTTGATAGAAATTAATATGATATTTATTTCTAAGATATTCTAACTTATATGTTTTATTTTATCGATTGAAAGTAAGAAATAAACATGGATGCAAAGAATTTGATAATTTCTGAAATTGACACGTATCACTTTGATCGATAATGATCATTTTCATATAATGTATTTCTGATAAAAATATATTAAACAATATTTTAACACTAGGATATCACATATATACGTACATACATTATATATATATATATATATATATATATATATATATCACAAGTATACTGAATTTTGCTTATAAAATAATTAAGTACATACGTATGTATATATGTCACATATCGTATGTAATCACATAGAGACGGAAAAGTAGAAAATGCGCACGCGTTACGAATAATGGGAACTTGAAACGGGTGGCCCCCCTGAGTGGTCCAAAGAAAAGGGGTATAATGTTGAATTCGTTTCTAACGAGATTTATTAAGGAATGTGATACCATTTCAATTATATATGAATTAATTTGGTAAGAAATATTTAATATTCGTTACTCGTAAAATTGACATCTCGGTAAAAAATCTAAAAGTATTGGAATTATCAAACGAATGGTAAACACACTAGTGGTTAAAGTCTGCTTGCTAATCCTCTAACCGGTTGAGTGAGAATATTTGTTTGGTTCGATCGATTTGATATATACGTTTATATAGCTCAACACAATGGAAGCTTTAATACCAGTAATAAACAAATTACAAGATGTATTTAACACTGTTGGAGCAGATGCTATTCAGCTTCCACAAATAGTTGTCTTGGGAACTCAGGTTAGTTAATATTTTTAATTTAAGCATGTAACATGTTATAATACTCAGAATTGTAACATTTATTTGCTTTTGATTCTTTCTTCCTTTGTTCTCATTGTCATGAAAAAAAATTTGAATATTTATACGTACGATGATTCGACTATATTAATCTAATGTAAAATTATTATTTACAATAGTTAAATAATAAGGAAAGAATTATGAAAATTTCGATATTGACGTTAACGAATTTCCCAAATTTTTCATTTCTTTTCTTTTTCTTTTTTTCTCAGTAAATCAGAATAATTGTAACATAATTTTTGTTTGTTGGTTATGTAGAATTAATTTATACAAATACATTATTTCCAATTTCTTTTTAGAGTTCTGGAAAGTCATCTGTAATAGAAAATTTAGTAGGCCGTTCATTCCTTCCTAGGGGAATAGGTATAGTAACCCGTCGACCATTAATACTTCAACTCGTATATACACCGAAGGAAGATAGAGAACATCGTAATGCAGAAAATGGAACAATGGAATTGGAAGAGTGGGGTACATTCCTACATACAAAAAATAAAATCTTTAGAGATTTTAATGATATACGTAGTGAAATTGAAGCAGAGACGGATCGTATGGCAGGAGGAAATAAAGGGATTTGTCCGGAACCTATCAATCTTAAAATCTTTTCAACTTCCGTTGTTAATTTGACGCTTATAGACTTACCTGGTATTACAAAAGTACCAGTAGGAGATCAACCTGAAGACATTGAAAATCAAATTCGTCAACTTGTACTAAAATACATATGTAATCCTAATTCCATCATTTTAGCGGTTGTTACTGCTAATACAGATATGGCGACAAGCGAAAGTTTGAAACTTAGTAAAGACGTAGATCCGGATGGTAGACGTACTCTCGCTGTTGTTACAAAATTAGATCTAATGGATGCAGGTATACTTATTTTAGACTAGAATTCTATATTAAAGGATTATGAAAACTTTCATTCTTTTTCTTTTGGTAATAGGAACAGATGCGATAGATATATTGTGCGGTAGAGTAATTCCTGTTAAGCTAGGAATTATTGGAGTAGTTAACCGTTCGCAACAGGACATAAATAGTAATAAAAGTATTCGAGACGCATTGAAGGACGAAGCTGTATTTTTACAACGCAAATATCCAACATTAGCGAATAGAAATGGAACACCTTATTTAGCTAAAACGCTGAATCGATTACTAATGCATCATATACGTGATTGTTTGCCAGAATTAAAGGTATAATGTCATTTAAATTCTACATATATTAAAATTGATCGTATAACTGTTAATCGTTAATTTCATTTGATGTTTTTAAATCAGACAAGAGTTAATGTGATGGTATCACAATTTCAAACATTACTCTCTTCTTATGGAGAAGATGTTGGGGATAAAAGTCAAACTTTATTGCAAATTATCACGAAATTTGCAAGCAGTTATTGCTCTACTATCGAGGGAACTGCTAGAAATATTGAAACTACCGAGTTGTGTGGCGGTGCACGGATATGTTATATATTTCATGAAACATTCGGAAGAACTCTTGACTCCATCCATCCACTCGCTGGTCTTACTAAGTTCGATATTTTAACTGCCATACGAAATGCGACTGGTCCGAGACCAGCACTTTTTGTACCCGAGGTGTCATTTGAATTATTAGTTAAAAGACAAATAAGGAGGCTTGAAGAACCCTCTTTACGATGTGTAGAACTTGTACACGAAGAAATGCAAAGCATTGTACAGCATTGTGGTACCGAAGTACAACAAGAAATGTTACGATTCCCTAAATTACATGAAAGAATCGTCGACGTTGTTACGCATTTATTACGAAGACGTCTCCCTACTACCAATCAGATGGTATAATTCTCATTTTTTAACTTTACTTATCCAGAATATTATTTGTGTATATTTCTTTTTGAATTTATTTTTATAAAGGTAGAAAATTTGGTTGCTATAGAATTAGCATATATCAATACTAAACACCCGGATTTTCATAAAGATGCAGCCTTTGTGTCTTCGTTATTGAAAAATACAGATATAGATAATATTAAACATAATAGAAAATTACCTTCTACTAGCAACAACTCTACATCTGGTGTTGCAATACCTACCGAGACTGTAAGTAAAATTTAAAGAAAACTTGATACATTTCATGTAACTAGTTTTATATCGTTCTAATAATACGTCTAATCATACGTTTGATCAATTAATTAATATTAGATATGAAATTTTAATAACAAAACATATACTTAATTATGCATTTGTTTCTTTGTCATTCTAATTTTTTTTTTTTTTAATCCGCCCCTTACTAATCATCCACCATGTCTATAACAGAATGTAAAATTGACCAACAGTCAAGATGAGTTGACATCTTTTTCTGAGCAGAATAAAAAGATGCATGCGCAACAAAATCATTGGTTACTGAGTAATATATTGCCACAAGAAAGAACAGAATCTGTTACTTCTGCTGAAGGTTCTCCGAGTAGAACTTCAGGAAATATTTCCCCTCAGCCAAATCTAATGCTCGAAGTACAGAAATCATCGCCACAACAAAAGCCAGTTAATTTACTTCCTGAAGTGCCAATGCAAATACCACGTAAATTAAGTGAACGGGAGCAACGAGACTGTGATGTTATCGGTAATTATAAAAAATATTTTGATATTTATTTTATTCGATGTTTTAAGATATATTATTGTATTCTTTAGAGCGACTTATCAAATCATACTTTTATATCGTACGTAAGTCTATACAAGACAGTGTACCCAAAGCAGTAATGCATTTCCTAGTCAACTATGTAAAAGATAATTTACAAAGTGAACTTGTAACTCATTTGTATAAATCGGATCAGGCCGAAGCCTTGTTGAATGAAAGTGAACATATTGCTATTAGACGAAAAGAAGCAAGTGACATGCTGAAGGTATATTCATTAATTATATGTCTAATATTATTATGTATTTATAATGACCCCGATTTGATAATTTATTTTAATCAATTATATAAAACTTTTCTATTTTCGTTATAGGCATTGACTCAAGCAGGTCATATTATCAGTGAAATTCGTGAAACGCACATGTGGTAATAAATCAATCAATAAACCACGATAGCATCAGATTATAGATTAAAATAGGTATTATTATTGTGTTTGGATAGATAAGTCAATGAATGCAATTATGTATATGCTGAAACACTGTACAAAATTTTTATTCTTCATGCAAACGAAGTTTTTAGAACAATGAAGTAATAATTTTTCTCATCCCAGGCATTGCACTAAGTTTTAATGTATGATAGGCATAAATCATGCACTTACTATATACTTTGCTGTATATATATATATATATATATATATATATATATATATATATATATATATCTGGGATTGTTTAAATACCATAAAATGGAAATATTGCATTTAATATTATCAATGTTATGAGATGTCAAGCATGTACTAACAAACAACAATTATGCGTTTTCCATTTTCTAGTAATTTAGTACAGTATTACTATATTATGATTGCACAACAACAATTGAATACTAAATCGGCGGTACTAAATACATGAGCCTACACGGTATAAAATTAGAAATTTTTCTTTTAGAACAGTTTTTCTTTTTAAGATGATTGTAGATGAATGATAATTTCTCAATTTATTTATTTATCTTTAACTTTATATATATATATATATATATTTTTTTCTTCTTCGAATCACACCTTTTTATTTCTTTACATATTTTATCATTATTTATGAGATATATGATACAAACATTTGGACAAAGATAAAATAGAGAAAATATCAAGAAACTTATTTCACAAAGTCAACGATTGTTTTGTAGATAATTCTAGGTTTTAAGATTGAATATAATACATAAAAAAAATAATACAAGAATTAGTTCTATATTAATTTATAGAAATGCAACCAAAGGAATTATAACATTGAATGAGGCATTGCTGTGTTTTGATAGACTCTATGTTAGGTGTTTTCAAGAATCTTTCAACAAGATCTATATGACTTAATAATTGATTTAACGCTTCTTCATAGCAACCTTGATACATTTTAGAGATTGCATTTACTCTCTTTTCAATTGATCTGCAAAGTTGCTTATTTAATTTTCCATAGTCCAATTTTTCATTACATTGCGAACAATGTTTAATTATATGCATGCCGTTTTTTATCTCGGTAAACGAATAACCAGCTTGAGAACATGTTTTGCATTTATAATTAAGCGTATCAGGCAATGGGAATTGCCAATTATATTTGCAAGCATCGCATTCGCACATAAAATGATATTTTTTCCACAAATACTCGCGCCTTGGCAATTTTCCTTCGCTAAGAAATTGTGGGCCGTAACAATCAAGTATCTCATTACCTTTGTTAATGCAACGTAATGCTCTTACAACAACTTTCCCTATAAAAAGGATATATTTCTTAATTGTTTGTCAGTACAGTGCATATATTTAATTTTCATAAAATATATAATATTAAAGGAAAAAAATCGATGATTATAAAGAACAATTTTATGTCATTATATAATATAATATAATATATATCACTTACCAGATGGATAAGAATGTCGAACTACATTAGGATAACAGCTATGATTTGTAAGACTGACAGTGGTATAAATGGCACAACCTACGTTCCTTGGTTCCCAAACGTGCGTTATTCCATTGTGTACGTTTTCAACGATTTCGTAAGCATTATAATTAATAGCCTGCAAATGTTGCAACGTAGCCGTCGCTAAAGCAATGAATTTTTCATTATCCAGCGAATCAATCCCAATTTCATCCAAGGAAAGAACTAAACACTTGGCTACAAACACTGCTTCTATACTACGAATAGCATTTACGTTAGGATCTACATTCGTACAATGTGTTTCTAATTGTAAAACAGTTGTGTAATCTAATGGATCATATATTTTATTTGTATCTGATATAACAGAGTTTTTTTCTCTTGACTGATGGTGCTTAAAAAACTCTGTATTAAGGCTGGGTGATTTGTGTTTCGTTTCCATGTCATTCTGTTTTTTGTCATTTGGATATAAAACTGCAGTCAAGGTAGTTCTATAAGCCAACAAAAGATGGGATAATTTATTTTTTCCTTGATTAAATCCTTCTTCAAAGAAAAGATTTAATATCATGCATTCATATTTATGATACATCTCCCATGACTCTTTGCGACAAGTTTCTGTGCAATATGAAACCTAAAAAGGAAATATATTTCTGGAATCGACATCCATATGCAGCATGGTTGCACCGAACTTCATAATGATGTAAAGAGGGGTAAAAAAAAGTTAATTATTAAACTATATATATCACTCTTGTGCACACATAAAATCATGCATAATACTAACTGTTTGACACATACGGCAAGGAATTCTAACATTGTTTTCCAATTTAAGGGAACTGTAACAATGCAAGCAATTCCTATCAAGTGCCTCTTTAACCATGCTGGAGGAGAAGGGCTGATCGACGATTAGAACACTTCCTGCGCAAATATCTCTGGTTGCTACAAGATGCCTGCCTCTGTTATTGTCAAATCGAAATGCTACTGCATCGGAACAACTTTTTAGACCGTTGTTTAACTTTCCATGCACAGTAGGTGTTGATACGACGTTTTTTACTATTGTTATTTCGGCAGAAGAACAATGCATAGCACTGCCCTTTCCACGTGTTTTCTTTTTTCGTCGAATAGTTATTTCCAGCTTTCTAGAGCACTCGTGTTTAAGATGAAAACATTCCTTTTTATGTTCTAAGTAAATATTTTTACTTTCTGCATCCTTATCATAAAAGCTCAAAGGAAGCGCTAACATGCATTCGCAATCTTTAAGACATCTTACCCAAGCTCCTAATTTATACCAATGCTTTGCACGCTCTAAAAGAGCATTCATAAATATTAAACTACATGCACTGGCCGCAAACAGTGCTTCGGTAAGAATATTACATGCTTTACTTTCCTCATCCATTTTATTGTTCCCTTCTTTCATTATATCAAGTGATTTCTGATAAAGCAATGCCGCTTGCTGATCATTCTTACCCTTATATGACTTAGTTATCTTTGTATTTAATACACATGGTAATTCGATTATAACTCGAATCATTCCTTGTCTATCTCCCTTTTGTGACAATTCTTTAAAAGTGCTTATAAATGGCTCCATTATTACAGTATCGTATGCTTGCCGACAAAAATCGATAAATATACTGCCACTATAATAAATTTATTCAATACTTAATAAATACAATGTGTGTATTATATTACGTAATCAAAAAATAGATTCGATTGTATGTGAAATTTATCTTTGTTTTGTATATTTAATATGTTATATATATATATATATATATATATATATATATATATATATATATCCATGTTGTATGGTATTTAATATAAAATGTTATCAAATAGTATATACATATATATATATATGTGTGTGTACGCGCGCGTGTGTGTGTGTGTGGTATAGATATAATTATATAAAGTGTTAATTTATAGCGAGATTACTTAATTTATGTGCTTAACTTTAATCTTGTTTATAAATTTTTTCTTTCTTGTCGAACTTAAAAAAAAAAATAGATAAACTATCGATTTAATGTAATATGATCGTTTTTCTTTTTTATCAAGATTAATAATCATATATACATATACACATATATATATATATATATATATATAAAATATATATAATTTGTATGAAAATGTAAATACATGATCCATGATAAAATAACATTAAGCTTTACACATTATTAATTGATATAATTTATATCTACTTGGAATATAATCGATATGATTGATCGCAAAGATAGACATCGCGCTTTTGAAAAAAAAAAAGAAAAAAAAAAAAAATTATTTTTCACTTACTGTTTCGTCGTAGTCATTTTTAGATATTGTTTGTTAATGATCTCTCAATTTGTATCACGACGATTGTCGTACTTGTATATTCTCTCGAACGCGGTTTACTAATGTGACGATTTCTAAAATTAGGTACCGAAGTTGCTGTTGAAATATCTGCCTCGTATAAAGCGTCTAGCGAATGCCAAACATAACGTACATCAAAGAACTTTTTATAATTGTATTTCCTTTTATTTTTCTCTCTTAATGTATGTACATTAAAAATCATTATTGAAACTATATAATAAGGGCTAAAATAATGAAATAAGAAATACTTGAAAATTCGTTATAAAAAAGAAAATATTTAGATCCTCTGTTACGTACGCGATTCTAATAGCGTATATCGGAGAATAATCAATTACTTACAAGTTCTATAAATGTACATGGAACAAAAGAGGCATTATATACAGCGTTTCACTATCTACATTTCGTGAATGCACATAAGTGAAAGATTTTAGAAGATAACTATTGATAAGTGATATTGATCGATCATGATTTTTTTCTCCTCTATTTTTTTTTTTTTTTTTTTTTTTTTTTTTCTTTACAACAAAACAGAAATATATGAATAAATCAGAAAATTTGTTAACTGTTTTTAAATCATCTTACTACTGGAGACAATTATTTTCGATAATACAGCTTTTTGATATAATTATGACCTTTCAAATGGAAAGAATTCTCGTCGATGTCTATTTCCCGCGTTCGATAATTTAAAAATATCAGCGCGGGAAAATGCTATAGATATTATACAAAAAATTTGAAAAAGAAATGTTAATATCAGTTCCTATTCAATGTCGACGCTACAGACTATTTTCGAAGTGTTACCGACGGTTCGACAAGTATGGTAAAGAAGATTACGTGGTGATGGTAAAGAAGATCACGAAAAGATGGTAAAGAAGATTTAAGTATGAATTTAGGTTACATTCGTAAAATCTACAGTATGTATTCTGTCTGCGTTTTAAATATACGATACATAAAATCGATTTATTTAGCCTATTTCCTGAAAGTATAACAAATCCATGAAGTAGTCGATTATAACGATATTACTTAATATCAAAACGTTTCGTAACGATCTAAATTTAGCATCGTAGATTTGTATATAAAGTTTGGAATTTATTAAAAAATGAAAAGATATTATTTTCCCGCCCGCCTACGCGCTTAAAAATTATCTTTTTGATATCTTACAATACAAATGACGTCTGTGGTTATACACGTGCGCAGAAGTTAATTCATGGATTAAATACAATAGCGTACAAAAGTCATAAGTAGATTATTGTTCATCATTGGTATCGAGTGTGTTATGTGGAGCATATTAAGAAAGCATTATGGTAAGTAACAAAATGATAAATATGTAAAAGAACCTATTTATAGGCTGATATTCACAGATCACACGTAACGTATGTCCTGATATAACGAACCATATGATTTTTCAGGAACAAGAAGAAATGTTAACGTATCAAGTAATGAATACTATTGAACGTAAAACTTGTGAAAATGATGATATTGAAAATTCTGACGAAAGTGATAGACCATCGGGTGAGAGATGGGCTCCAGTTGGGGCAAATGATGGGGACAATGACTTTGGTGACGAATATAAATACGTTGATAGTATAGGAAAGTAAGTTCTTCGAACGAAACATTTCTTATTTTATAATGTTCTTTTGTATGTTACGATGCAGTTTTGATTTAATATTTGTAGCCTTTCAAACGATATGGAAAGATTAAAGATTTTAGAAGAGGAGCAAGAGATGCTTAATTCGTCTCTTATAGCATTAACTACACATTTCGCTCAAGTAGGTACAATCGTTTATTATTATTATTATTATTTAGGTTTGCGATTATATTCTCTAGGGTATAACGTTCTTTTAGGTACAGTTTCGTCTACGACAAATTGTCGATGCGCCGACTAACGAAAAAGAGTCATTGCTCAAGGAATTGGAAGAATTTGCTTTTAGAGGGATTCCTGATGTACCAAATAATTTATTATTTGAAAGCAGGTCTATTACACCTATTTCTCCGACATCTTGTAAAGAAAATGTAAGTGACACGTCAAATTATTTTTCTTCGTTTTAATAATGGTTTCTATTACGTACTGCTTTCTTATTTATTTATTTCTATTGTGTGAATGTTTTTTTAATTATTTATTTATTCATTTTTATTATTTTTATTTATTTGCTCTTTTTTATGTTACACTATAAGACGTATAATAAATCTTTTTTATACATCTACTACAAACTGCTTTTATTATTTTTTATCCTTCTATTTTTTATTCCTATATTCTAATGCGTTAATCGTATTTTTAAATGCACTTGAAAATTTGTACAGAAAATGCACATTTATATTATGTAAATACTGAAATACTGTTAGCATTTGCTTAATTCTTTTTAAGGTAATTATGATTATTCTTTTATTTTTTATATTAATACATACAGATATAATTTAATAAATTTATAAACATATCTAATTCAGCAGATTGGAAGCATGGTTAGTGACATAGATGTGGAATCTAAAATGGCATTACAGAGAACTAAACAAAGGGAGTTAATTAGTCAGCTAAAGTCACAATTGGAAGATTTAGAAAAGTATGCGTACGAAATGGGTGATGCAGATTTACCGCAAAGCGTTGTGCTAGAACGTCAAAGTATAATAATCAGTAAGTTATAATTTGTACAACGACTTAAATTATTTTACAATTTCATACGATGCTTCGAATTATTACTTTTAATACGTAACCTTAATATCTCTTTTTTTCTAGATCACTTAAAGGAAAAGTTAAATTTCAATGTAGACGATTTATGTAAGTTACCAGTAGATGATTTAAGGTGGCAAGTTGATTACGCAATAAGTCAAGTGAGTTTATTTTTCTTTTTTTTTTTTTTTTTTTTTTACCACGATCTGTTTTTTTCACTACGTATTTACAAAAATCGTAATTTACATTTAAATTATAATGTAATGTACATTGTATTACAGATAGTTAGTCCTTTAAAGATGAAAGAACAATTGGTGTCCCAATTGAAAACACAAATTGCTGATTTAGAACGTTTTATAAATTATCTTCAAGGAGAAGTGAGTACGGAAACGTTGGCATGCACCTGTGCTTGTCCGGTACATACAAATGGCTCTGCCGCATTTAATCATACTAAAAAATTTGGGAAAAAAGCAATAGATAACGAAAGTAAAACTAAAACTTTGAATACCGTTAAAAAGGTCGTAGCACTCTTACATATGTTTATAATATCACAATTGGGATGTGGTAGCGAACGGGTTCGAAGAAATTTGAATAAAAATTCAATATATAATTGGCGTGATTTAAGAACTAGATTAGACATTGCAGTTGAGCATGTTTTAAGTACTATCATAGAAAACGAACATCAGCTCGAAGATGAAGACGTAGGTGCTGACGAATATACATCTGATTCGGATTCTGCATCAACTCACTGTAATGCAAAACTAACATCTGCAATAAGGAAGCATCTAGCAGCTTCCATTAGAGATTTGTTACAACATGGTTTAATGTCTGATGTACGTTCTAACAGCGTAGTGCCATTTATGGGATGTTTCCATCAAAGAAGTCCTTCCTCTGCTAATTTTATGCATGCTTGGGAACTTATTTTAAAATATTACGAAATAAAAAATGGCCATTATTATAACTCCAGTCCGGCACAAAAATTATCGCAAAGCTTTAATTTAGATCTTGTTGGTAAAGCTACGTCTGCCAAACAGGTACATTTTTTTGCTTCGTTTAATCAATTAATAATTAAATTAACGAATACAAAAGAATTCATTTGATCATAATGGTGGTTTAAATATCATTCATTTATTACTTTCAGAGTCTATTAACTACTATAGGAAACATTATTGCATCACATAGTCCTTATAAACGAAGTCGTGATTCACATTTTAAAGCATTTATATGTGCAGCTTTGAAGTAAGTAAAATTTGTTGTATCTCAGTGTTATAAACAAATAGAAAATCGACTTAATCGTACATATGTATTGTACCTAATTGGATATTAAATTGGTTGTACATTAATTTTTAATTATAGTGCAAATAAGTTGGTGGTTTGGCTAAAGCTCATTTTACAATGCCAATATCTTCTAGAATGCCATTACACATCATGGAGTTATGTGGTGAAAACAGGTATATCTAATTTCGTATATCTACTTCATACGTCATGATAATTTTCCTTTTTTTTTTTTTTATTAGGATTTCAAGACGCGTTTCACACTCTCGACAAACTTACGAGATATAAGTTCGATCTGCCAGTTGACTTAGCCGTACGTCAATTTCAAAATATAAAGGATGCATTTTGATTGATGGAAAATAAAGTTACATCGATTATGATCCTTGTATAAAAATATTATAATTATTAATAAGAACAAAACAAAAAAAAAAAATGTCATGTGACATTCCTCATACGATAAGTACAATTATGGGTGGAAGATAATATCAGAATGTATAACTCAAATAAGTTACTAAGTTTTTAAATCTATAAGAGTTATTACAATCATTAGTATTATCGAGCATTAATTTTTAACCAGTATTTTTTTGTTAGTTCCTACATGCTCGAAAAAGATCATCATTTATGAAGTCTGCAATAAATATTAAGTAATTTCTATCTTAAGATATCATTATAAGAGATATATATTATCAATATTTATCAAATATTATCTAATACTTTTTCTTTTTTTTATATATATATATATATATACATATATTCAAATTAATTAATTAATAATCTTTTCAAAAGAAAATTACATTTTATCATTATCAAAATATATGTTATCACAAATATATAATTAATCAGGAAATGGATGTATACAAGTGCCTGTATATATACAGAGCAACCATTATATACAGTGGCTTATTATAATACATATTTGCACGCAGTAGAGTCAACCATAATATGGACTGAAAAATACAATTATCTTTCCAAATACTTATATATACGCAGTCGATAATTTAATACATTCACAATGCATTTAGAATATTGCAAATATTATTTGCACGAAGTAAAGACAAATACAACAAATAAGAGAATAAGAATTAAATCTAATAAAAAACATTATAAGTAAACGATCAGTTATATATTCGTAGAAAACGAGAAAAACAATTTTAATTATGTATTTCATTTGTAATAATAAATAGTCACTTATATTTAATAATGAATTTTAAACCAAATTAATAACCAAAGAATTATATTTATTTCTTATAAGTAACACATGTATGAACAAAAAATTGTCATTGTCAACCACACTTAGTCCTTAAGTAATTATAATCATTAAATTTTCAAAACTCCGTGAGATATTATTTTATGAGATATTATTTGTACATTAAATAGATTGTTCAACTAGATTATGTACATATGTAGCCAATATTTTATCAATTTTTGTAATGTTATGCGATCTACGTATAACAAGTTTTTCGATTTATTTGAAAAATAATTTACTTTATATAATTTATTACATATATTTTTGTCAAATAATTTTATTTGCATAAAACTTATATCGTATCGTATTCTCAACGAAATTTCTTTTATATACAATTATCAATTAAGTCTGCATAATGCTCACATATGTACATAATGTTTTTTAATTGCATATCTTCTTCACGAGTTTATATTACATCCAATAAATTATCATTAATTAAAGATGAAGTCTGTCATACCAATTTTTTAAAAAAATGTATACAAATGTATGAATCTTATATAATTTTGTCTGTACATATGTGTAGTAATTTTTTGTTAAATATAAGAGAAGAAATTTTATCAATTATCTCATAACCATCATATATCAACTAATTGATAAAAGCTTTTATGCAAAGGTCTAAATATCCATATAAATTAATTGAATAAATAAATAAATATCTTTATCTGTAAACTAATTCAATATGAAATAAAAATTGATCTTACACCAATTTATAATAATATATCCTCCTCCCAACCTGTTATCGTTTGTTATTGGGCTACAAATTAAATGTAAAACGACAAATATGAAAGTGGTTGTTTATTTTTTGTAAAAGTACATCAGTAAAAGTTTGTAGCAGATTTTTTTCAACATGTTTGTAATATAATATCATTGTTGACTCCGCGATATACATTGACGATGAAAATATTTCATGAATTAAAAAATGATTAAAATTGACATATACAGAGCCTTACATAGTAATAATAAATATTATAATTATAGGAACAAATGTATCCTTATAGTATAAATCCTGAATAAATATGTTTGATCTAAGCTAAAATGAAAAAAAAAAAAAAAAAAAAAAAAAAAAAAAAAAAAAAAAAATAATGAAATGACAACTTGTTTAAAAAAAAATGTTATGTATTGTCGAGGAGTCTCAATGCTTTTACAGATTAAGTAATAGAGTTTGTTGTACATAAAATTCAGAATAGAGTCTACATTGTCAATAACAAATTTGAACTCAACGAATTATACAATACCAGAAGTTTTTTGGTCAGAGACAATACGCTTACAAATATGTATTATCTTTTTATATCATATTACATAGATTTTTTCTACTTATGCAGGATACAAGTACACGGATGTTAGTTATAAGAGCACAGAATCGGTGTCTTCCCCTTTTTCATGTACAAAAATGTATATAAAAAGGTATATGGAAGAGCTTTAGTTCCATTATTATTATTATCTTGCATCTTATTACTTTACTTATTGTTACATGCGATGATACATGATGTACTTGTTAGAACATACACATATTACACATTCTTAATACTCAACAAATATGAAGGTATATGCGAATCAATACATCTTGTGTGTAAACATCTATCGTAAATACATTGTTGTGTTATAGTAAAAAATAATCTAGATGCGTGATCTTGGTAGAATTCTGACGTGTTTATGTTTATATACGTAAAATATATAATATAAATCGTCTGAAAATTATTATAAAATATGTATAAAGTACACAAAGGAAATTTCTCTAAAAATATTCATTAATCGATGGATTCTTGTTGGAATGTCAGTGTTAATAATAGCACTTTGTTCAATTTAAATAAAATATTATTTAAAAACATTATCAGAAGAAAATAACATTTAAGAAAAAAGAAAAAATATATACGTACATCTAATACCGATTACCACTATATTTAATATTAAAAAGAACGTATAAAATTTTACTTTATCAGTCATAAAAAATGGAATAATATAAAAGAAGTAGTTAGTTATTATTATTAACAAATTAATTATAATACGTTTTTACTTGACGTTTTGGAAGTCTATAAAAAACGTGTATAACAAATAAGTGTATATGTGTCGTTAAACAATTAATACGTTAATTAAATAATATTATATGATTTGAACATTCATTATATTGTTTTACAGTACCGTAATATAATTTACTTTCAAAATTTTACATATAACAGTATACTCACTTACATACATGCTCTCTTTGGTTCAACATTCCTCATAGTAATTTTCCTTGACATAATTCTTATAGCACACATTAAGTTATATTTTTGCTATAGCAACGATCTAATATATTTAACAAGAAAAAAATTTGAGTATAGATCAAAGCATTGGAGCTAATTTAATATTATCACAAAGACAAAACCATAAAATGCACAATCAAGTTTTATATTGCGAATTTTTTGGATCTCTATATTTTACTAACAGGTCTTAAAAATAATTTTTTACTTTGGTCATATATCTTTTTGTTCAGTCTTAAGTTTATTTAGTTCAGAGTATAAATTAATAGGTCTTGCGTTATATCTCTGTTTTTTATCTGTTCGGTATATAATTATATTATTAAAATAATTTCTTAAAATAAATGGAAATGGAATGTTTTAAGCATTCCTTTAAATGAATGTACATGCATACTCGTATAACTTGTGAGTAAACAAAAATGCATTTAATGTTCATGCATATTTATACACACAAATTCAACATGTGTATTTATATGATGTGAAATTATATAATGATTTTTTATAAAGCATTACTTTCTGCACGATATCGATTATGATTCACATACTGTTCTGGAATGTTGCATAATATACATATAAATCTGCATAGCAAAACATATAAAGAGATATACAAAATGTAAATATATTAGGGCAGTTTCCTTTTACAATCATCCTAAAACATTTGTATAATATTTATGGTTATGTACGTGTATTTGCTAAATAATAGTCGCTCATATTCATGATATCACACCACTGATTATAAATATGAATAGTTAGGACGATAGAATGTGAAATTAAACTTTGAAAATTTGTATTGCAATAGCGATTTAGTAGCTGATCAATTCCACAAGAATCTTTCCAATCCTTGCAATCGTTAATATTTCAAAATTTTAAACGATATTTCAAGCCGGTATGTTTAATTCAAATACAGCACTTTTTCATTATATAAAGATATAAATTATTTGTATACATCTATGCCATAGGATATTAAACTACTTTTTATCCAGAAAACAGTAAACGTATGAATTAGTTTTCGCATGTACTCAAAAGCATTTTGCTAATGATATTCTCAGATCAACATAGTTATTACTAATATATGTAATAGCCACATTTTTTATAAATATTCTTAGCGATATGCCATTAACGTGACATAACAAATATAACAAAGAAGGCCTTTGTATGTAACATTTACATTTTAATAATTACTTACCTTTAATGTGGAGTAAGTAATATATTAGTTATTACATTAATATATATATATATATATATGTATATATATATATACACACACACACACACACATATATATATATAATTAATCATGCACTGCTCCATTTGTATTCAGACATGAATGCGCAAAGCCACACTGTCCGTTTTATTCTCTGCTTCTATTTCGTGTTTTATCGTATCGAGTCGTTCATAAATTGCTCTAAATGTAGGCCTGTCGGATGGTCTTCTATTCCAACAAAGTTTCATTAATTCATATATCGACAAAGGTGTATTATCGGGACATTGGAGAACGTTGCCTTCTTTGATGTACTTAACAACTTCTTCATGAGTCATTCCGTAGTATGGTTGAAGCGCAAAACTAAAAATTTCCCACAAGCATACAGCAAAAGCCCACACATCAGATTCAACAGTGTATTTGTTATAAAGTATGCTCTCAAGAGGCATCCATCTAACTGGAATAGCATCCTGTTCATCGCCTTTATAGTAATCTTGAAGATATATTTTTTGAGATAATCCAAAATCCGCAATTTTTACGATCATTTGATCGTTTATTAAACAATTTCTAGTAGCAAGGTCTCGATGTACAAATTTTCTGTCCGATAAATATACCATTCCAGATGCTACTTGCAAAGCTATATTAATTAAATCCATATGCGATAGTTGAGAGTCTGTGAATGTACCATCTCTCTCTAAGCTTCGAATAATGTAATTCCCGGGCGAACAAGAGCGTAGGAATTCATTTAAATCACCACGTCCCATATATTCAAATAAGAGACACATTGGACGTCCTAATGCACACACACCCAACAACTTAACAATATTTGGATGATTAAATTCCGCGAGCAAACATGCTTCTCTCTCAAAATCTACGAGCAAATCATCTGACGCTTCTTCCTTCAACATTTTTACCGCAACATTTGTGAATTCTTCACCCGGCACAAGACCAGGTGCTTTTGCCTGAAATACTCGACCAAAGGCACCCTGACCTAAATCTCGTACATAAATAATATTATTTCGTGGAAATTCAAGTTTCTCCAATTTTGGATTAAGTTTTGCACTTGTCTTATGATACGCTTCATTGCTTGGCAATTTGTCCAAATCAATATTAACATCCTGTAAATATATTACACGGTAAGTATGACTTTTTTTTATTTTAATTTTATATCGTCATTGTATGCAAATATAGATACCTGACTTTCAGTTGGATTATATCCTTGATGTCTTTTATGAAGTCTTCGCCTTAACAGTATAGAAAGTACAGTCCCAGCAATGATTACAAATCCCAATGAAGAGAGTGCTAATATAAATGATGGAGTGATAATTGTATATATTGTCAAATCTTTTGGATCAATTTCAATTATTGTATCTGTGGTATTATCTGAATAATCAAAATATTAATTAGATAACGAGAGTTGAACGTTTATAAAGATAAAATTATCATCAAATAAATTTGCTTTTTTACATAAACATTTTACCACATATAGGAATATCACAATGTTGCCAGCGTGTCTCAGGATCCATAGTGAAACACCATGGCATAGATTCAATGCCATCTACGTTTCTACAATAATTTTCATCCTTTTGAATTTGTGGAAAAATATCTGGTGGTTTATCATGATTATGTGGAACTTGAGCACTCCATGGTTGACAATCTAATCCACCTTTTGTTTTATTCAATTTTCCCATGTAATATCTACCATTACCTTTGATACAGTCATCTAAAATATGTATCATAAAATAAATAAATGAAATATCTTCGAAACGAGAGTTATATTATTTGACGGTAAGAAAACTTACAAGTGACAAGTTCTTGTTTTATATCGGTTAAATAGGCCTCCGAACAAGTGACTTTTCCTTTGACTATCCTTGGTAAACTTTGACAATCTGGTAAACTAAAATGGCCACGTGACCTGATATAAATTCCTTTTTGCTTTTGGTCCTCGATTATTATCCAGTTATTGAAACAAAAATGATGTACCGCTACGCAATCTTCGTAACACAATGGCAGTCCTACCGATTCATGGCATCTTGGAAAGGCATATAAGCAGAGCATTTGCTGCGACATAAAAACCATATTTATCTCTTTCCGTCGTAATAACAAATAGATATAACTATTATTTAATAAATACAATTAGATGAACACAAATGGACAATCAAATGTATATAAACGTTCAAGAAAAAGATACTTACTTCGGCCGCTGAACGACATGGTTCTACAAGAGTTTCTATTATTTCTTCCCATAAATCCGTCGTTATTTGTTCGTTTAACCATCCACCAGGATTATCGAATGAATTATTAAACCATACTTTTCCAATGCCTGTGAGATATTTTTTGCATATTTTGCCATTATAAAGGGCACAATAACCTTGTGGCACTAGTTCTGTAAAAGATAATAATCATACAATACGATGCTTGATAAAAAAATAATAATATATACATTGAACGGATTGGATTGCATATTAAAAAAATACATACTACTTTGTACAATAGTGATGTGCAAAACAATTGCCGTGAAGGAAATAATCCAAAGCACCATTATTTAAATACAATAATACAATGTTACACACGAAGAAGAAAGATTACATGTTTAAGAAATAATTCCTTTACATAAAGATTTTTTCTTTATCGAATTCACTTAATTCACCTCGTGTCACGCAGCACATTTCTAAGCTAACGTTGAGATCAAACATTTTCTTTTCTCTCTCTCTTTTTTTTTTTTTTTTTTTTTTCCCAAATTACTATATCATATTTTAGAAAAGCAGAGATAAATATTTTTATTTACATATTTATTTCGAACACAAAAGAATATTCTTCGAAGAAATAATAACAATAAAAATATTTTTTGCTCGTGGAATACACCGTTATCAATAAATTTAACTTGCGATGTTAAATCAACACGAGGTACACATTTATTTTCTAAACCGAGCTAGTATATATACATATATATATATATATATGTATATATATATATATAATAAATATATCAATTTAATTATACTGGGAACTTTAAATAATACATTCATTCATTTGTATTAGTAAGTGATAATAATAAACATTTGGTTTTTTCGAACAGAATCTAATTAACTGCTAGTTGCTACCCTTCCACTGACTTCAATCTGTTCAATGATCCGTTACTAGCAGTTACTAGTAGTCTATAGTACTATGGCCTTTATTATACTTAAGCTTAGTTCGCAACGTATATATATATATCAAATTAATAAAAAAACAATGTAAGCAAAAATGAAACAATTAATATCTTTCGATATTAACAAAAAGATATTCTCATATCAATTCATTTCTATTTATTAAATAGTTATTATAATAAATATTATTATAATTTATATAATTATGCTTGTGTATATGTCCTGTGTGTATACAAATTTATAAGTTTACACAGCTACAAAATTCAATCATTTCATTTTAACTCTTACAGAATTCTTTTAATAATTAATTATTAATTATAAGTTTCAATTTATAGATAAACTTAGAGTATTATCATATGTGACTAACTTTAAATTATATTTTTTTATATTTCAAAATAGATGAACTTTTATTGGTTAATCATAATCGACTTATCCAATAGGCCGTATGCTTTGAGAAATATATATATATATATATACAACATATATATACACACATACATACATATATATATGTACACATTAGTTAACTAATGATTCACACGTTCTGTTTTTTATTATTTTATTAATTTATTGAACAAAGTATTTTATTGATTCAGCAATATTATTATCAATATAATTTTTTTTTTTGGATAACTTAAAATCATGAAACTTTTGTCTCCTTTTATTTCATAATAAATTTATCATAGCACAAATCAAACATAAACCTGAATAGAATTTAAAAATAATTATGCTATATTATTGTATTAATGTTGCAATCTTACTGTGACGATAAATGAACAAATATAGCAGTTGTGAATAATACAACAAATCCATTCAATTGTATGATATAGTAAGGAAGAGAGAAATAATATAAGATATCAACTCGAAAGATCTACTCTTGCTTGATTTTTTATCATTCACTTACAAAGAACTCTTATCAGAGATAGAAATAGAACTATTGTTGATTGACCTTTGCAACGTAAAAGTACTTGTTCTAAATGGCTTGGTAAATCTCGAACAACTTGATTTGGTCATAAAAGTATCATACATTTTGTTTTTTGAGTATGGAGCAGTAATATATTTATTATTCGTTAAAGATGGTGTCGCAGTAATCGCTTTATTGTTTGTACTATGCATTTTCATATATATAAGTTGTTTATTTAAATTTTCAAAATGTTTCTTCAGATTATAATACTCATAAGTAATTCGTTTTTCATTTCGAACAGCATCGATGTAACGATTCTTTAAAATTTCGTATTTATCATTCTAAAATATTTTAATGACATGTAAAAGGAATTATTTGTCGAATGATATAATATAAAAAATAAAACTTACTAGTTGATAAAAACATTGCAAAATTATATTGATCTGTTCTGATTGAAAAATTGTTATAGACTTTATTGACGTTAAAATATCGTTCAATGGTGCAAAAAATCGTGATACTTCTGGCATTAGAGGTTCTGTAAGTGAGATGGTTGCAACTTTTGTAGACTTACATTCAGGACATTTGTCCTTAACTACAAATAAAAAATTCATTTTTCCTAAATATTTCTAAGAGGTATAATTTTATAAAATAAAGTATAAGTTTTTTCTAACATGCCTTGTCGTTATGCTATTCTGTTTGATTTATAATTAATTCAACAATTACCTTCTCTTATGCAGTTATAACAAAAAATGTGTCCGCATTGAGTCAATCTAAAGTTAACATCTTTTTCACTGTGCGTGCAATAACATTTATTACAAATATATTGATCCATTATTATTTTTAATTCTAATAATTTTTATTGTAAGCAATATGAGAAAAACTGGAAAAGAAAGAACTATAAAAGTCGATAAAAAATTAATCTTATAAAAGATACACTTATTTTATTTTTAATTTGTAATTCAAAGTATCAAATCCTCATAGATTACGCTCTCTTATCGAATTTTAAATTCATTTATATATTCGATATTCACAAAGTTTGATTCGATAATCGCAAGTTTAAATTCGAGAATCGCGATATAATAAGAAAATCGAAAGCAATCGAAACGAATCGAGATATTTTTAATAAGGTGTGTAGTCCACGTGTAATTGAGATATTCGAAATATATTTTATTATATATAATATACATAATATTAAATGACATCACTTGAGAAGAATGTTAAAAGTTTTGTTGAAAGAGATGTGTTATTTACATCTATATTTGTAAGCGAAATTTTCTTTCTGTTGTACTGTTGTACTGCTGGCCATGTTGTATTATGTTACCTATTGTATAACCTATACAGAAGTTGTAAACAATTAAAAATTTGTTAAAAGTTAAATAATAATTAAACAATAATTAAATAATGATATTACACGAGTATTAAATATTTAATTAATTTATAATTTATATCTGATATTAAATTTTTCATACAAAAATTCATTAATTCCTAGTTGTTTACAATAGGCAGGAGCCAGTGCGGGTATTTGCGTGGATACTGCTTTGTTTCCATTAGATACTGTAAAAACTAGGTTACAAAGCCAATATGGATTTTTACAATCAGGTGGATTTAAAGGACTTTATCGTGGTTTATATCCAGTATTGATCGGTTCTACGCCAACCGGTAAATAAATAAGATACTTAAAACTTATAAATTTTATATCGAAATAATATCCGATTAATGTTCGTTACAGCTGCATTATTTTTTGTTACTTACGAAAGTATAAAAGTACATACCCAACCTTTGGTATCCAAAAGGTATCATTCTTTAATACATATGGGAGCAGCATCGCTATCAGAAATGGTATTTATTTTTTATGTATGCTTTTATCATTTAAAAGATTAAGTAAATACTTGCTAATAAGGAATTAATATTTTTAAAAAAAGGTAGCATGTATAGTACGAGTACCTGTAGAAGTTATGAAACAAAGAAAACAAGCTTCGTTATTAGATAAGGACAATTTCAGTATAAAGTTGTTATATCGTGGTTACTGGAGTACCGTATTAAGAGATATGCCATTTAGTTTAATACAATTTCCCCTGTGGGAATATTTTAAGAATATTTGGTCTCTTTACGTCGAAAGAGACATATATCCTATGGAAAGCGCAACGTGTGGGTCATTGGCAGGTATAAATATCTAAAAATTATCTAAACTAATATTGAAAACGGATATCAATCGGTAATAATAAATTATAATTTTAGGAGCTCTTTCAGCCGCCATAACTACTCCATTGGATGTTGCAAAAACAAGAATAATGTTAGCTAGTAAAACGGTACAAAATTCCGAGCTCAAATTGTTTACAACATTACGTTCAATATACATTGACAAAGGCATAAATGGGTAAAAGTAAATTTTTTGAAATAAAATATATCTTTACATTAATCGGCCAATTATAAAAACTTTATATATTGCAGCCTTTTCGCCGGTATCAGTTATAGAGTAACGTGGATTAGTATAGGTGGGTTTATATTTTTCGGAGTATACGAGGAGGCAAAATTATTAGCATTAAATGCATTGGAATTTATGACCAAAGAGAAAAGAAAAACGTTCGATTGATAGAACGTGTAAATATTTCTAGCAAATATGACTTATATCTAAACAATTCTATTGTATAAATTCTATTTGAGAGATCAAGATCCATGCCTATTTTGCATGTCATTTAATATAAATCAATTGAAATAAGAACGATAAGATAAAGATAATAAAATCGACATCGATATTGAACAACGAAAGTTTTAATCTGTAAATTATTCTATCATAATCATTATTCTTTACCTTCTTCCTTTTGCATCTTAGATGTGATTGAGGATTATCATAAAAAAAGAAAAATTCATAATTAAATATGAAATGAAAATAATTTCATCGATAGTTTTCAATCGATAAGAGAGCCAATAACGTGACAAAGATAAAAATATATTCCTTTAAAAAAAAAACAATTTATATATATATATATACATACATACATACATATATGTTCATTAGATAAAACGAAAGAATAACAACAACAAAAATAATAAAAAAATAATAATAATAATAACGAATAAAAATACTCGTGATAATTATTATGTCGTGTCCAAGCACAATGACAATAACGCGTCCTTCGAAGTAAGTATAAGGATACGCATATAGCGTAGGTACAGTGGAATATCGGTAAAGAGACAAACGGCGTGCCGGTGGTGTAGGTGCTCGTGGAGGGGATCATGGTGTTAGCAAGATCCGTGGTCGGATACGCGTGGAAGATCCGCGTTCAGTCGATGCGTGCGAGCGGACCGAGTCGGTCGTTCTCTCGCGGTCGTTTAGCCCTTACACGACTGTTTCCTCTTTTCGCTCGTTCGCACCGCGCTCGTCGTAGTCGTCGTAGTCGTCGTCGTCGTTGTCGTCGTCGTCGTCATTTATTATTTGAATCGATCGATCGCGATCTCTAGTTTCATATTACCATTCTATCTCATTCTTTTTTCTATTTTCCTTTCATCGAACAAAAATTACCCCTAAAGAAATCATCGATATATATATATATATATATATATATATATATAGAGAGAGAGAGAGAGAGAAAAAAGGAACAAAGGATATAAGAAATGATATATATATATATATATATATATATATATATATAAAAGATCAAAACGAATTGATATAAGTATAAAAGAAAATTTGTATCTTTCTTTATTATACTTGGATCGGATTTTCTGAGAAAAAAAATATAAGAGAAGAGGAAGAAGAAGAAGAAGAAGAAGAAGAAGAAGAAGAAGAAATTGTTTTGATCGTGATCGTCATCGTCATCGTCATCGTCATCGTCGTCATCTTCATCTCGAGCGTTTCTCTCTCTTTCTCTCTTTCTCTTTTTCTTTCTTTCTTTCTTTCTTTCTTTCTCTCTCTTTCTCCTGTTTCTCTTTCTCTCTCACGAGCAAGACATTCCAACACTGTGTAAACTTTCGACACGGTCTCCTCAAGTATATATTCTCATCTCCTAGCTTGATTCTGTGAGATTTATTCAGGTAAGCCTTTTTTAGTCACTTTGTGTCACCTTTTTTTTTCTTCCCATTCTTTCTCCTTTTGTCTCTTTTCGATCTCCTTGAAATCAGCGAGTCTTATAACTAATCTCAATATTATATTTACGTACTTTTATTTATTTCATTCGTTCCCTTTTAACTTAGATATAATAATCGATGCAATTCGTTCGTTCATTAACGTACTTTACTTTTATTATCCGTTTATATTCAATATTCGATCTTTTTTTTTTTTTTTTTTTTTTTTTTTTCATTATTATTATTATATATGTGTACATATATATACACATACATATACATATACACATATAAAAATATAAAAAGTGGAAATAGTATTTTGTAAAAAATTTTTACCATCGAAAAAAAAAAAGAAAGAAAGAAAGATATAAATAAAAAATCGAACAAACAAATTGGTAAATAGCTGTGATTGTCTATGTATGCACACACACACACACACATATATATATACGTACCAAAATACACATATATACATACGCTAAAACTAAATTGAGGAAACGAATCGTATCTAATTAAAGAATCTATCTATCTATCTGTTCTCCTTTCTTTTTCTTTTTCTTCTTCTTCTTCTTTCCTCCTCCACCTCCTCCACCTCCTTCACCTCCTCCTCTTCCTCCTCCTCCTTCTTTCTTTTATTTTATTTTCTTTTTCGCGCGCGTAAAGTAACGACGCGATTCGATTGGAAGGCCGTGCGAGATCGACCTCGAATTTGCGAGTAACGAGATAAATCCGACCTTCGTTATCGTAAGTTGGGAACGTTACGTTATATAATTTTTGTATTTGCTATTTTTAGGCGTCTGCAGGCCAACTACCGTCAAATTCGTGCAGACTCGTATCGTCTCTTTCTTTCTCTGTCTCTCTATCTATCTTTCTTTCTTTCTTTCTTTCTTTCTTTCTTTCTTTCTGGAAGCGTGCTAGCGCGATTTCTTTTTTTAAATGTCTTAGATCGATAGAAGTAAGCCGTTGATCGAGATCGACGACGATATATATATACGTATCTCATTATTTCTTTTCGGATTTTCTTCTATAGAAAAGAAATTCAAAAAGGAACAATGAAAGAAGAAAAAGATAGAAAGAAAGAAAAAGAGAAAATTATCATTCAAAGTTTTGACACCTTTCTCTTATCAATTTTTTATTAATTGAAAATGTGTAGATGCATGTGTGCGTACATATACCCATACTTCTACCTACATATATATATATATATATATATATATAAATCATTATATATATATATAAAACTTATAAAACTATATATATATATAAATTTAAAATAATTTTTAGTAAGTTTAAATATATATAAATCATTATATATATATATATATATAAATTTAAAATAATTTTTTAGTAAGTTTTCATATTGTTTAAACCAAAAAAAAGATCGTTTGTTATAAAAACAAAAATGAAAAAGAAAAAAAAAGAAATATATTTTGCAATCACTAAACACTCCAATGTAGTCGTGTGTATGTGTGTGTGTGTGACAAATAAACACGCATATACACACATAGAAATGGAGGGTAAGAACGTTCGCGTGCATTTTAATGTCGCAGAACTCGCCTAGTACTCTCTCTTTCTCTATCTATCTGTTTGTCTGTCTGTCTATCTCTTTCTCTTTCTTTCTTTCTTTTTTCTTTCTTTATTTCTTCTTCAATCGCCTTGACTTTCAACAGCTTCGTAGTCTCCGTAAGCAACGTATTCGTCCTTAATTTTGCATTCCGTAACGATACGAGTTAACAAGTAGGAATCAGTCATCGATCTCTAGATCAAAAATGTCGTCCGTTTCGTCCAGTCAATCTTATAAAACAAAAAAAAAAAAAGAAGAAAAAAGGTCAATTGATCGATCGACTAAATCGAATATACAAGATAAATCATATACATATATATATGTATATATATACATGTTAATCGTTACTTGTTTTATTTGTTAACATTCAAAAGAAAGAGAGAGAGAGAGAGAGAGGCAAAATTAATTAATTAAATTATTCATAGACGTAAGAATTCAAAAAAGAAGAAGAAGAAAAAAAATGGATTTGCGTCAAGCAAAGAATTTTTGTCCGATCATTGTAATATTTTGTTAATCGTTTCAAAAATCGATCGATCGATCGATCAAGTCGTAAATACGAGATAAATCATATATACGTAAATCGTCTCTGTTTTATTTGTTAACGTTCGAAAGAGACAGAGAGAGAGAAACTAAATTAATTAATTGTTATTCATAAATATAAGAATTAAAAAAAAAAAAAAAAAAAAAAAGAAATAAAAATAAAGGGGAAAAGAAAAAAAAGAAAAAAGAAAAATAGATTCGTGCCAATCTTTGTAAGCAATTTTTGTAAGCATCATCGTAATTGTCAAAAAATCGATCGACTAACCAAGATAAATCATATATATATATATATATATATATATATGTCAATCGTCTTTGTTCATTTCTTAACACGTTCGAGAATAAGAATTTAAAAAAAAAAAAGAAAGAAAAAAAAAAGAAAAGAAAAAACAGAAATAAAGACAGAAAAGAAAAAAAGAAAAAGAAAAAGTAGGTTCGTGCCAAGGAAGCAATTTTTGTCTCAACATTTTGTAATAGTCTTTACATTTGAAAACTCGACTCTTATTATTGCCAGAGGAAGGAACAATTTGCATTAATGATCTTCGATCTTGTGATTAGCTGTCAATGATCGCAAATGAATAATCAATACCGATAATCTTTCTTTCGTGACAGAACGTGGGCGTTTATCGTGGGTAGTGTTAATTGTCCCGCTTGTTAAAATGTTACAAGAAATTATTTTTCAAGATTCCTATCAAATATATATATATATATACACATACGTTATATATACAATATATACAACGCGATTAAATCGTTAATAATCAATTTATTAAAATTAATTTTAATAAAAGAATTCAAAAATGTTGAAATGAAAACGCACAAGCGTATTAATTATTTTCATTAGACATTTATCTCATTCTATCGCACACAACATATTTATATTATCACACAAGATATAATTATTATCATGTATAGTAAATAGAACGTTACTATACACATATACATAATATATATATATATATACATATATATTGTATGATACCGTAGATTAAATGATAGATATTACATTACAATAAATAGCAAATGATCACACACATATATACACATACAAACACACATGTATTACGTTCTATATATACAAATAATACAATAGCTATTATATTACAATATAAGATGCATTATCATAGACATTTATCTACCTGTTGATTTATCAAAGATTGTTTCGATTTTTATAAAACACCTTTATCGATCGATCGATCGATTTATCTTCATCGATAGTCTATCGATCGATTTCCATCCACAATAGGATTTAACATCTGAGAATTCAGATCGCACAGATCGATCGGTTGGATATCACAACGAAGGAACGATGCGCGACGAGAATAGTTTGACCCAGACCTTAAACGACTCCGAGGTCGGCAGCCGAGAGCGGACCGTCGAACGGCGCCTTTTATATTTCGCTCGGTAGCCTCGACGAGAAGCCGCAGACTTTACTACGGTTACTTGCTTCATTCTTTCTCTCTCGCTCTCTCTATTCCTCTCTAACTTTTCTTATTTATACGTATGTATCCATGTACGTACTTCAAAGCGAGTTCCTTGTGCCGCGACATCGATATTTTTCGATTTAGGCATCGATCTTTTGTTTCTTTTTATTTCTTTATCTTTTCAACTTTTCTCTTTTTTTTTTTTTTTTTTTTTTTTTT
>NC_057686.1:1748015-1748296 GCF_014466175.1 Vespula pensylvanica
AAAAAAAAAAAAAGAAAGAAAAGAATTACTCGAACGATTAAATCAATTAAACGTAGTTGTACGATCGAGAAGGATCTTGATATCGAATCGTAATTTTGTTTGTTCTTTTCTTTTTACAGATAGAATGACGGATGACGGATTCGACCATTTAGTACGAGATAACAGAAAGACGGAAGGGTCTTGAATAATTTGAAAATAATTGAAAAGAGGACGAAGAGGAAACAAATCAACAAATCAACAAACAAACAAAAAGACAAAAGAAAAACAAGAGAGAAAAAAAA
>NC_057686.1:1748311-1760811 GCF_014466175.1 Vespula pensylvanica
AAAAAAAAAAAAAAAAAAAAAAAAAAAAAAAAAAAGGAAAAGAACATTTCAATTAACAGAAAAAGAAAAAGGGGAGACGAAAAGGGAGGACGAAAGATAGATAAATTTCCTTTTGAAATTATCTTTTGAAAAGTTTCACAAGGTGATAAATATATAAGTGAATTCGCAGAGAAGAGGATGAATCGATCGATCGGATCTTTTCTTTGGAAGCGATGTCAGCGATCGAAAGTCGTAACGTCGACGTTCGAACGTCTTTGACGATATCGAAGGGAAAGAGAAATTTTGATAGATCGTTTGATAGATATAAACTACGTAATTGACATATTTTTTTTTTTTTTTTTTTCCCCTCAAGAAGATCAACAATAAAAAGAAATATAACAGAATAGAATTCGATGGACGACTGCGAAAGTGATCTATTTTTATCTATATACATATATACATGTGTGTGTTCATACCACACCCTCACCCTTTTCCCCTTTCATGATCGACACTTCGTACTAAATTCGTGATCGAACTATTTTGAATGTTGATCATCGTTCTAACGACTAATGTGTACGCGTTTAAGGCTCGCCGAAATGTCGCGTATTTCTAATCGTGCTGTTAGCACGATAGCCGCGTCTATCGGTATCCTATTATTAGTGATATTCTTGGTGATTTTATGGACCGGTTCATGGAACACACGTGTTATCGAGAAAACCAACAAGGAAGTAATTGGCTACGGGATGAGAAACTCGAGCGAACAGTCGATTAGTGTTTTCCATTTGATCGAAGAAGATACGAACGTATTGAATACAACGATAAACGAGAGAACAACTACTACCGCATTCAACGAACGTGAGTTTTACTCTTTTTTTTTTTTTTGGTATTTATTTTTGTTTTGTTTTTTTTTTTTTTTTTTTTTTTTTTTTTTAATCAATGTTTTTCATATATCTAATCGATAAGTTTTGTTATTTGTATTTATGAGAAATATACAAACTTATTAGCGCGATACACATATATCTGTATAATTATCTAGTTGCTATTTATATTATTCTAATTTAATTAATTTTGATATATATATATATATATATAAATAGAATATACAGAATAATTTAGATATGTATATTTAATTTTATATGTATTTTTAGTAACATATGTTTTAGTAAGGATTACTTAATTTTCAGTTAATAATTAGGATATGGATTAACGAATTAAATTTTTATAATACGGATCGTATCGCTATGTAATTTCAAAGTTAGATCACGTTGAAGAAACTTTGCTATCAATTCGATCTATAAAAAAAAAAAGAGAGAGAGAGAGAGAGAGAGAGAGAGAGAAAGATATACTAGAAGACTACTCCATTATAATCAATTTCTTATTTGAGAGAGAATCAAGCTAATATCTTTCACCTACTTATCGGTCTATTTCTGAACTATAATACTTCGGTGCAACACTATAATCTCTTTCTTTTCCTCTTTTGAATTTCGCGAAGGAGGCATTTGCGTGGGAAAACTATAACTACTACTTTATTATAAATATAAACTTCTTGTGAGAGAGAATCAAGGCAATATTCTCCACTTATCTAACCATATATATCTTTGAACTAATATCAATATTATAATAGATATTAACAATTAATTAATTAATCAATATATATATATATGTTTCTAGTATATTTAATATATCCAGTATATTTCTAATAAATAAATAAATAAATAAATAAATAAATACACACTATATTATATATATTATTTTACACTAATAAACAATAATAATTAACACACACACACACACAGAGAGATAGATATACATTTCTCTCTCTTCCGAATCTTATGAAGAAGATATTTGCTACTAATATACATTAATAACTAATATTTCTCTCTCTCTCTTTCTCTCTCTTTCTTGAATCTCTCTCTTTCTTGAATCTCTTAAAGGAGGCATTAGCGAGGAGCGCCGCTCGGGGAAAGCTAGAACGTCCAGACGTCCTTGTAAGGCCGCTGCTCCAAAGCAGCACCCACACCTTCACCTACACCTACATACATCTCCTCCTTCATATCCTCCTCTTACATCTCCACCTCCTCCTCCTCCTCCTCCTCTTCCTCCTCCTCCTTCTTCTTCTCCTTTTTCTTCTTCCTATCGCCTCGATGTCTACCTTTATTCCTACTTACACCTAACACTCCCAGCTCATATCCTCTCGAAGTATCCTTCTTTGATATACATACATAGATATATATATATATAGATATACATACATAGATATATATATGTACACACACACACACACACAGAGTCATGAAACGAACAAGTAATCTCGTACGAGACTCGTTCAATCTACGTGCCTTTCGAATTATCTCCCCAACGCTAATGATCATTAATTGTGTACCGGAATTGCTGACTCATTTCTACGTGACATATACCTTTACAATATATATGTATGTACCTGTGTGTGCTCATTAAATCGAATTAAAATCTTACCCTATACGTGTGTGACTCACCAATATATTTCACACATGGAATTCTCTCTCTCTTTTAATAGATGCACACAATTTTTGAATCAATGATTTTATTTCCCTAGAAAGAGAAAGATATATATATATATATATATATGTGTGTGTGTATATAGACACACACACATACCTAATTATTGTCTCTCTTACTCGATATTTATGACTCATAAATATATTTCACATATAGAATCTCTTTATCTATCTATCTATCTATCTATCTATCTATCTATCTATCTATCTATCTATCTGATTTCTCTATCTCTTTCTTAGATGTACACAATCATTGAATCACTGATTTTATTTCTTTATAGAAATAAAGAGAGTAAGAGAAACAAACAAATAAATAAATATATATATATATATATACATATATACCTAATTATTTTTTTTATTTTCAAAAATATATCACGAATAGAATTACATTCTTTTTTCTTTCTGTTAATATATAAATATATAATTATTGTCTCTTTTACTCGAATTGACTCTTTCTCTCTCTCTCTCTCTCTCTCTCTCTCTCTCTCTCTCTCTTTCTATATATATATATATATATATATATATATATATATATAATTATCTCTCTGATCTTTGCAAGATTACTCACAGTCTATAAATTTTCTTATACCTTCTCTTTGCACCTACATTTGCATCAGATTCTCGTACGTATCCTATAATGTGTAAATACATGTATTTATGTTACCTACATATATACACAGATCGTTAAAAGTTTACTCCTTTCAATCTGCAGATACACATAGATGTATCTAAATACATGTAACATAATACCTCTTGATTATTTTCAAACATTACTTATCTTCTTTCACATTTTTTTTTCTTTCTTTATTATTAGCTTACGTGAAATATTACGATCCGATCTATCGATCGATCGATCAAAAAAAAAAAAAAAGAAAAAAGAGAGAGAGAAGAATCATTATTTCCTTAAAAGTTCTTGTTCAGATATATAATACACGCACGCACGCACGCACGCACGCACACACACACACACACACACACACACACACACACACAAAACGATCGTAGCATCTTTTCAAGCTTTTCTTCAGATATCTATCAACACGGTGGGCTAAAAGTTCACAGGTGATCGTAAAGATCAATTTTCCCATGCTTTTCAAATTAATTTTCTCTTCCTTTCTTTTCTTTTTCTTTCTTTCAGATTATAAAACTACGATTAGCTCGTTAAATTATAATATTAATTATAAATTTAAGATGTTTCGAAAGAGCGTGTACTTAATTGTTTTTTAAATAACATTTAAACATTTTTTACCAAACGTACCATTTTCTCTTTCTTTCGATTACGATCACACGTGTCGAATTTTCTCTCTCTCTCTCTCTTTCTTTACATATTTACATACATGTATATACGTATATGCAACACAACTCTATCACTTCGATAATTCTTCTTGATCCTTTTTACGAGATCGTCGATTTATTACGATTGAAATTTTCTCCAGTGGAATAACCTCGATTACGTTATGTAGTCGAAGCAGCACAGCACGTGTTCCTCATGTATCGACGTCACGGGACTTGCTACGATAACTATCGATAAGAAAAAGAAGAAGCTATGAGATAAGAGAATAGATATTTAAATATGCGTGTAAACGTATATGTATATTATGTACATAGATACATATATATATATATATATCGAATCGCAAGATTACTCGTATAAATTTCAATTTCAATTATGTTTTATTTTCCTTTATTTTTCTTTTCTCTTTTCATTTTATTTTATTCTTATTCTTTTTTTTTTCTTTCTTTTATTTGATTTAATTTGATTTGATTTGATTTGATCTTTTTTTATTTTATTTTTATTTTTATTTTTATTTTTATTTTATTTTATTATTTTTTTTTTTTTTTAATTGTACGCTTATAATGTAGGTATACGTATAGATAGGTGTATGTATATATGTACGTATATGTTCTGTTGCAGAGAACGAACTCGTTTACTTGATCATGATCACTGTGAATCGCTTTTGATCATATATTTAGATAAGAATATAAATTTATGTATATTTCTTATCTATTAACGATTTTAATCGTAAAACCTCTAATACGTAGAGATTATCGTACACGATCGATCGATTATAAATGATTTTATAACGAGATAATTTCATTTATGAATACGTATGAATACGTATTTTTGTATGTTTTAGTTTCATTCATATTGTAGTATCATTTTATTAATACATTTTTTGATGAATACTATACCAATACACTGATACATACATACATATATATATATATATATTATTTATCAAAAAATATATTAATAAAAATATGATACACTATAAATAAAAATGAAACATGTACACGCAAATACACACATAAATTTGCTGATGCAAGAATTACAAATAATACTAATATTTTCATTCATATTAAAGTCACATGAAAAAAAAAGAAAAAGAAAGAGAGAGAAAGAGAAAGAAGCAGAAAAATAATTATATTGATTTCATGTCCTTCATGAAGGAAATTGCCAAGGTGAAGTGACATTCTCAACTTTAGAAAAAGAAAAAGAGAGAAAGAGAAAGAGTGAAGGAAAGAGAGAGACAGATAGATAGTGAGAAAGAAAGAGAGACAGAGAGAGAAAGAGAGAGAGAGAGAGAGAGAGAGAATTATCTCTCTCTTAAAGGATTTCTTCGTACTAGTTTCTTTACGTTAGCACCATCAAGCAAGCAACGCAGCGTTCGCATATAATGTGAACACATTCGAAACGTTCTTCTTATTTCTTCTACTTCTCTACTTCTCTACTTCTTCTTCCCTCTCTCTCTCTCTTAACATACATACATATCTACTTTTTAACGTAAAAAGAAAATGAAAAAAGAAATAAGAAAAATAAAAAAAAAAAGAAAATGAAGACACACACACACACACATACACATATATACACACGACGTACACGTGGGACATAGCACACGAACGTATGCATGCGCACGAGCACGCGCGCGCATACATACACACAAACACACATAGCACTCTTTTGAGTATGTTAGACGAGAAAACTTGTACTTTGAGAAACGAGGAAGCGTATTAACGTAATCGTGCAAGCTAACAAAGACAACGACAACGACAACGACAATGACAACGACAACGACGAGGACGAGGACAAGACATGATGACGATAACATCGTATGATGCTGAAAGTGCGTGACACCATAGAGGCTCGTATTTCTTTAAGGATCAGCAGATACGGATACGTCACGTATTTTAACATTGCGTTAGACCTATTTGTCTTACTAAACCTCCCTGTCCCCTCAATTCCTCATTCTCAACCATCCCCCTTACCGATCTCATCCACGTCCTCAATGACGTCCTACTTAATCCTAATGGGATTTTCCAGGTTTCTTTCTTTTCTTCTTTCTTTCTTTTTCTTCTTCTTTTTTATTTTTTTTTTTTTTTACTTTTTTTACTTTTTTACTTTTCCTCTTAAATACTAATTTTTATTCACTTTAGGATATTTCGTGCTCGTATCGCCTACGATTATTATATTTATATTTATATTTATATTTATATTTATATTTATATGTTAGAGAAGAAGATTATAATGTAATAGTAATGAGTTATTAAATAACAAATTTAACCGAGCATTATTTTCGTCGATTAATTTTAAATATTATATATATGATTAGACGTTCTTTACATAAAGTTTAATATTATCTAAGAGATTAATTTTTTTCTTCTTTTCTTTTTTTCTTTTTTTTTTAAATACTAATCGAATTATAAGTTTATATAACGGGTATCGTAAGAATATAAATGCTTTTTTTTTTCTTTTTTTTTTTTTTTAAATTTTCTATTCCTCGTCGTAGTAGGACTAGTACAATCGTATTCGTATAATAATCGAATCTTCTCTTTTTCTCTTTGACGATATTTTTTCTCAAGTTCATGGATTACGTTTAAAAGTAAAGGAGAACTGGCGATCAGGTGATACTCCGAAAGTAAGAGCACATAAAGTCTTGGTAGACTGCGTGGCGACGACCTCCGACCAAACCGGCCGATCCACCTGAAATACGTTTCAATGTATATGTTGTGTATCTGTGTATGTGTGTATGTGTTCTCTCTCTCTCTCTCTCTCTCTTCTTCTTCTCTCTTTTACTTTACTTCCACTCTTGCAGTTTACGAGTTTTCTCGGACGTCCCTTAAACAGGCTTCGTGTATAATATATACTACATTGGTATGATGACTCATCGATCCTTTGAGATCTAACATAAGAAAGATCTCAACGAACGAATTTCTAAATATTCAAAATTTAACATTAAATTTGGATCGATCGTATAGATCTATCTTAACAAGATTGATTCAATTTGATCGTTGTTAAAAAACGATAATCGTCGAATGTGAATTTTCTTTCTTCGTTTCTTTCTTTCTTTCTTTTTTTTTTCTTTCCTTTTTTCTTCGTTCACTTATGCGAATTGATTCGATTTATATCAATGATCCTATTGGTATCTATAGCATTAGGAAAAATATCAATCTTTTTTCAATTTTTAAATCGAATCCGATATAGTTTGGATCGTTTGATCTATATTAAAATAAAGAAAAAGGGAGAAAAGAGAGTATATTTCATTTTTTTAAATACGATATAATACAAATTGGATCGTTCGATCATTCGATCTATATTAGATAAAAAAAAGTAGACATCTTTCTTCATTTTTTAAATATAATCCAATATTTACATTCAATTTGGATCATCGAATCTTTATTGGATTAAAAAAATATATAGATCGTCATAAACCATTGGATCTAGATTTATCATTTAAGCTAGATTTGTTGAGTCATGAAAAAAAAAAAAAAAAAAAAGAGAGAGAGAAAAGAACAAAAACGAAAAAGAAAATTCTACAAAGATTTACACATACATACACACACACGTGCACACATCCTATAGACACCTGTTTTTTTCCGAGTTAAATTGTTATGAGAAAGGAAAAATAGGCTCGTCAGTAAAAAGATATAACCATAATCGGCGTGTACCAGTGACACTCTTCGTCTTAGCTCATTGCAACATCGTATAATAATTCTTGTTGCCGTTAGAACAACATCATCATCATCATCATTATCATCATCATCATAATCTTCATCATTATCATTATCATAATCTTCATCACCATCATCATCATCATCATCATCATCATCATCATCAACAACAACAACAACAACAACGCCAACATCTTCTTTTTCTTTTTCTTCTTTTTTCTATTTACGTATCTTTTCTAATGTTCGTTAAAGTATTCTCAAAGGAGGATGAGATTCGTGTATCACATCCGTTTTATGTATAGTATTCTTGAATAAGAGAAACGACGACGAAAGGTCAGCCGTTTCGAAAGTCTTTAACACCTGGCCGATCATCACCAATGACAATCGATGACTTCGCGTCGTCACGATAACCTCGAAAGAGAAATCGAATGTTCTTATCGTTTTATCTCGCTTTTTTTTCGAGGAAAAATAATTTTTATCTTTTATCTTTTTCTTTTTTACTCTCTCTCTCTCTCTCTCTCTCTCTCTCTCTCTCTCTCTCTCTCTCTCTCTCTCTTTGTTATTTTTCTTATTTTTTTCTCTATCCATTGAAAAGATCAATCTCATAATTATTTAGTGATCATTTTTATCAAATATTTTTCAAGTGTTGTTTAAAGGGTGTAAACAAAAATTTAATTTATTTATACGTCTATATTTGAGATTTGCAAGACTCGTTGCTTGAAAGAAAAGAAAAAAAAAAGAAGAAGAAGAAGAAAATATCTAATTGTTAATTGTCTGCTGATTAAAAATAAAATGAAAAGTATCTATTCTAATTAATGAATTTCTCTTAACAACTGAAAAACGTAAAATGTGTTGCTTGACAAAAAAATCTGTTCTAATTATCTTATCAGAAATTTGTCAACAGCTGTGTTAGATCTTTGCTTGAAAAAAAAAAAAAAAAAAAATGAAACAAAAAGAATTTATACATATATATATATATATATAATATATTCTAATTAACGAATTTTTCTTAGCAACCATATAAGATGTGTTGCTAAAAAACAAAAAAGAAAAGAAGATCTATCTTAATTACGAGTCACTCTTATCACGAATTTGTCAAGCAATGATCTGCTTCAAAAAAAAAAAGAAAGAAAAAGAAAAGAAATAAAAAAAAAAAAAAAAGAGAATAAAAATCTATCCCAATTACCAGTCGCGCTCTTATCACGAATTTGTCAACAGTTTGATTAGATCCGTTGCTTGAGAACAAAACAAAACAAAACAAAACAAAAAAGAGAAAAATAAAAAAAAAAGAAAAAAGAAAAGACGCAGAAAAAATAACATAAATAAAAATCTCAACTAATTACTAGTAAAGACCCTTATCAGAAATTTGTCAAGAGTCGATGTAAAATTTGTTGCTTGAACGAAGAAAGAAAAAAAAAATAAATAAATAAAAAAAAATAAAAGATTAAAATAAAAATGAAAATGAAAATTAAAATTAAAATTAAAAAAAGAAGAAAAAAAAAAAAAGAATGTAGTAATAGGAAAAACCGGTTTGACGTTAGATACGAGCCTCCTAAAATCATGCTAGATTTTTCTTCGATCGACGGTATCGTTTAACAAGTAAGTAGTAGGCACATAGGTCGTAACACTTACATATGTATTTCGCCCACGTGATTGTCAACGGTATAATCAGCTTGTTCGTTGTGTAATCTCGACCGACTATACATATATATATATATATATATATATATATATATATATATATATATATATATTACATGTGCATATACGTATACCTATCTATGGTTTTTTTAAAGAGACTTAGAATAAGATTACAACAGTGTTGTTAGGACCATAGAAAATTTCTTTTTCGAAGATATCGCGGCATTTATACTTTGATCTGTGTCCAAACTTGTACCTTTTATATATGTACGTATTCAAGATCGAAATGAAGATAAAGGTCGACGTGTTCGTGTTCGCTCAGCTGATTCGTCATCGCTATGGCTCGTCCTGCTGTTTCTTTGGCGAAGAAAAAGAAAAAAAGAAAAAAAAAAAATGAAAGAAAAAAAGGAAGAAAGAAAAATACACACTCCTAAGACACGTCGATGGTCTCCATCGATTTACGAATTCGTGTGATGATTAGGAAAGACTGGTTGTTTCTGGAAAAAGAAAAAAAAGAAAAAAGAAAAAGAATCATCGATTTTTAGCTTCAATTAACATTTTCGATTGATTCATAATCGATGTTTTTAAGGATATATATATATATATATATATATATATATAAATAGATAGGAGAAAATGATTTACATTTATTTTATAGAAAAAATATGCTTCTAATCCAAGTAATCTAATTGGAGATTCCATATAGCTTAATTTATTTTTGCATTAACATAAAAGTTATATAACGAGTATGTTACATGGTAATATTAATTATACTATTAGTAAGTGATTTATAGAAAATTGTATTGGGATATAATGCGTCACTTGCTACCACGGTATATAACATATATTTAATTCAAATCGAAAACTTCTTATTAGATATATTATTAAATATATTTCGTACTATACAATTATTATCTAAAGTTAAAAATTTATTGTAGAAAATATTGTGAAATTATTCTTTTTTAATTGATCTTTTTTCTTTTTTTTTTGTTGATAATAATTAAAACATTCCAAATAATATATACCTCATTAAAATAAAAATTTATATTTTTAATTAAATTACATATATATGCATACATGTGTCTGATTTCAAAGTTAAATGAAGTTTCATAAAGAGAAATTATTTTTGGATGAAATAAAGAAGTAAAAAGATAAAAAAAAAAAAAAGAAAAGAAAAGAAAAAAGAAAGAAAGAAAAGAATATATAAAAGAGAGGGGAAAAGAAAAAGAAAGAAAAAGAAGTTAAGTAAGGCAATCCAACAAAAATTTTGTCAACAGAGTGAAAGAGCTCGGATTTAGTTTAGTCGTTGTTTCTACCTAAAATATTTATTCGCAGTCATTCCTAACAGGTTACGATCGTTAGTCACGTACACAGTATTAACGCAACACTCGATATTTCCTTCTCTCTCTCTCTCTCTCTCTCTCTTTCTCTTTCTTTCTCTCTCTCTCTGAAAGCAACTTATACATTTTGTCGATTCTTCGCGTGACCATATCGCAAATATAGTCGAGAAAAGTTATAGTTCTCGAGGAACAACGTGACGACGTTATTATTACATATTATTATAGTTATTTTAGAACGTTCACTCGTAAAATAACTTTACTGATTTTCTTTTTTTTTTTTTTTTTTTTTTTTTTTTTCAAGATAAATATCAATACGATAATATTTTCAATGAATTCTTATATCTCGATGATCTTATCGTTCAATAAATGATAATGTATCGATATTATATTCAGAAATAAATTTTTAATTAAATGATAATGATTATGAGAGAAAAATTATTGCATGGAATATATATGTATATATATATATTAATAATTATCAACACGTATATTAAAAAATTATTAAAAAGAAAGAAAATGGAGAAAAAGAGAAGATGCTTACTTACAAAACTCGATATAAAAGTTTTCAATTTTAACGAAAGAAAACAAAAAGAAGTAAAATTTATCGATTTATTAAAGAATCGCAAAAAGATTTACCCTATTAATATAACTTTATAATGAAATAAATTTCTGAACACGTCGTAGATAAAAGTCAAAAGAAAAAAAAAAAAAGAAAAAAAAAAAAAAAGAAAAAGAAAAATTACGAGAAACGTACAAATATTTCTTTCATTTATTCCATTCGATTTGTACATCGGATTATTTAAAGAAAAAAAAAAAAAAAAAAAGAAAAGATAAAAGTGAAGATATATAAAAATAAAATATGTAATATGAAAAAAAAAAAAAAACAAAAAAAAAATACACGATATATTCTACATACAAATATAAATTTTTACAATGTAAGATAAAAGGTCTCGATGATTACGAGAGGTTGTTCACTCGAGTTAAAAGAAACCCCCAACGGCGAGGGTTCGTTCATTGTCAGAGAACGATATCGATAGCACCAACTATTTCTATACTATATCTAGAGTTGGTCGAACAAACCGGTCGATAAATCTTTTCATGGCGCTCCTTTGGAATTCGCCCGGAACTCTCTCTCTCTCTCTCTCTCTCTCTTCTCTTTTTCTTTCTATCTCTCTTTCTCTTTCACTCTCTCTTTCTTTCTCTTTCTCTTTCTCTTTCTCTCATGACTTACTACTCATTTTTAACACTATTTTTAATCTTTTTTTTTTTAGCCGGACGAAGCGTTAAAGAGAACTGGACGATATTAAAATTAAAATCGGAGAATAATTTCTTTTTCAAAGGAATTCAAAATTTCTTTTTACAAAATTTTCTTTCGCGAATCCAACGAGATACTGATCTTCTCTTTTCTTTTCTTTCAAGTTCAAAAAATGTTGAGGATGTTCAAAATCAATCATTTTTGCTTACTCATTTTTAATTCTGTTTTTAGTTTTCTCTTTTTTCTTTCTTATTTTTTTTTTCTCGAGCGATAATACGTTCGATATTTTTTTTATTTTTTTTTCTTTTCTTTTTTTTTTTCCCCCCCCCCAAAGAATTCATATTCTTTCAGAATTTTCTTTCGTGAATGCGATATGACGTTCTGATTTATTCTTTTTCTTTTTTTTTTTTTTTTTTTTTTTTAAACATTCAAGAAACGTCGAGAATTCTCAATAACGTTTTTAAAATTTATTCTTACAGAATTTTCTTTTGCGAAGATAATAAGATACTATTTGAAATCATTCCTTTTATAAATTGTCAATGATCATTTAAAAATGGCATGACATTTCCAAACTTTAATAATAGAACGTATTAAAACGACTCTTGAATCCGTTCTCTTAAAGAATCATCCTTATCTAAATACAAGATTTTAATATCTTCTTAACAAATTTTTCCAACTTCTCACTAATCGTATACAAGTAACAAGACTCTTCTAATCCACTCTAGGACAATCGAAAATATTGAAATAATTTCTAAAAGAAAGAATTTCCATTTTCATTGATCGATGAAAATAAAT
>NC_057686.1:1762522-1766243 GCF_014466175.1 Vespula pensylvanica
AAAAAAATGAAAAAAGAGAAAAGAAAGAAAATCATAAAAATTAAATCAAATATTTATCTTCGATATATGTAAAAAACTAATTCGTTATATACATGTGTATATATATATATATATATATTTAATTACATACACATACACACACGTACATACAACGAATTAAAAACATACACATTTTATTTTACTTTACTTTCTTTATCTTTTTCTCTTCTTTTTTTCTTTTTTTGTCAAACATAATTTTTTAATATTAATAATAAAATGGAGAAGAAGAAAAAAAAAAAAGAAAAAAAAAATTTTCTTTTTAACTTTTTCATGCGCAACAACAAAATTTTTACATTTCGAATAAACGCATACGCATATGAGAATATATGTGAACTTTTCGAACAAGTAAATACATATGTATCTATATGTTTATGGTAATAACAGTATTTTTCTTCTCTCTCTTTCTTTTCTTTTTCTTTTTTTTTTCTTTTTTTAGGAAACTATTTTCATTGAATTTTCAAGGTAATTACGTGTTGGAGAAACATTTGTCGAAATATTTTCGATCTTAGTATGAATCGTCGAGTCAATTCCTATGAAAATGTTTAGAGAAACGTGCTCTCACGAACGTGTCTGGCGATGATATTGGCAGTAGGTCGTGTCTTTTACGGCTTCACGTTCGATCTTTAAAGCGAAAATCTCATTCTCAAGGTTAAAAGCTTGGCTAAAATCGCAACGGACCGACCGGACGCGGCCATGAAGCTGCTGAAACGTTCTTTATTCTCCCGTTAAAAGTTCGATTCGTCCTGTAGAGATATACATACGTACTGTAAATTCGTTTGTGTGTGTTTGTTCCGATACACACACACACACACACACACAAATAAAACGATTATTTCCTATTGGTGTTGTTTTTAAAGTTATTTTCACGAGATCTGATTCGGAAAAAAAAAAAAGATTTTAATACAATTATACGTAAGATAAACGAGATCGTTTTGGTTGATCGATTCAATTTTAAAAATATCGATTATCGATTTACGTCTCAAGATGGCCGCTCGACGTTATTTTCAAATTTCAAAAATGTTTCAAATTTTGTGTCATATAAGAAAATAGAGATGAAAGACACTTGAATATAATTCTTTTTTTTTTCCATATATTTCTTAACAATGTTTACGGGTGATCGATTCAATTTTAAAAATATCGATTATCGATTTACGCCTCAAGATGGCCGCTCGCGCTAACTTTTGAATTTCTATTTTTGTTATAAGACGAAAGAAACATAAAACTAATGTTCTTTAATACGTTCTAACAATATCTACGATACTACGTACCAACTTATAAGATATTCGAATTTAATTTAATTTAACGGTAAGAATCAAATCGTAAATTGGTTTACATCTTCCAAAAATATATAAATATTTTTTCAAAATGTCCTTGTCGAAAGGTTAATCTATTCGGGTATATAAATACACGTTATCGTTTTATTTTAAAACTTCTTGATAAATTTACGCGCTGTTTATCTTTTATTAATTTAGAATTTTATTTTTTGTTAACGTAACTTTTGACGTATCGAAATCCGTGAATTTCTCTTAAAAGGATTTCTTTATATTTAAAATGTAGATATACTTTACAAAAAGATTTCGAGCTAATTTTCTTTCTTTCTTTCTTTCTTTCTTTCTTTCTTTCTTTCTTTCTTTGTCAAATTCTAAAAAAGTTTCTAGGCTTGTAATTTTGCAATCTGAAAGAAAAAAGTTAGTCTAAATAAAAAGAAAAGAAAAGAAAAGAAAAGAAAAGAAAAAAAAAGAAAAACAAAAACCAAAATAAAAATACTCTCTTAAAATATACAACATCGATCGAAAAGAGATTTTAATATTTTTTTTTCTTTCTTTCTTTTTTTAATATAATCGTCAATACAATTACATATTTTCATATACGTATATTCTTTTATTTTTTTATTTTTATTTTTCTTTATCTTTTATTACTCTCTCTCTCTCTCTCTCTCTCTCTCTTAGAAATATATTACAAATACCAGAGACGGTAAACTCTAGTTGTAATAAAACGATTTGTGGGTTTGGAGAGTGACTTGAGAAAGGTCATACGATAGGGAAAGGTCACTTCCTGGTGGTGACAAGACATCGACCTAGCCAGGAAAGTGATAGGATCGTTGTGGTCTACATCGATATATACTATATGTATCGATTGGTTTATACTTCCAAGAGAAGTCACCCACGCTTTACTTCTCCAACAAAAAAAAAGTATATATATATATATATACACGAGCATATTTATGCACACATATATTGACACACGTACACTGACACGAAAAGATCGAACTCTCGACTTCTCCTGCTTTCAATTTGACGTTTATCGCAGGACATATCCGTCGAAATCGAGCGATCGAAATGTAAGCAGAGAGAAGAGAAATCGTTTCCTTCCTTCAACTTCTACTTCTTCTACTTCTTCATTTCTTCTTCTTCATCTTCTTCATCTTGACTTCTATTTCTTCTTCTTCTTCTTCTTTTTTTTTTCTTTTTCCTTTCCAACAAAAATGTCATCTCCAGGAAATCACATTTGGACTGAACATTAAACTGTTAAATTCGAATTATTCCATACGTTCGTTTTTTGCATTGGAATTATGTAAATAGATTTCAAAAATTTATATTATATTTGTATACGTAAATACGAAAAAAAAAAAATAGAGAGAGAGAGAGAGAGAGAGAGAGAAATCGTTTTTCCCTCATCTTGTTTCCATTTTAATCCATAGATCCTATTGTCAAATTATATTTAAATATCTACGCGAAAGGAAAGGAGAAAAGATAAAGAGAGAGAGAGAGAGAGAAAAGAAAAAAAAAGGAAAAAAAAAAGAAAAGAAAGAGGGAAGAAGGAAGGGGAAAAAAGAAACAAAATGGAAAAAGGATAATTCAAAATCAATATCGCATTATATCCATAAAAGAAAAGAAAAGAAGAAAGAAAAGAAAAAAGAAATCCTCTAAGAACGATCTCAAAAATAATTTCAAACATGATCTGATCTACCAGTGTTTTTAAATGTCCTACCACTTTCGAATGCACGTATCGTTATCGATCGTTCTATAAAAAAAAAAAAAAAGAAAGAAAGAGAGAGAGAAGAAAAATTCGATAAAGAACGAGCACAAAAAACGAAAGAAGAACTAATGACATAAAATTGGTGTAGAAGACGTATGAAAAAAATGGAAAATGAAAAAAAAAAGAAGAAAAGAAAGAAAGAAAGAAAGAAAGAAAGAAAGAAATAGAAGGACGAGTTTAATCCATAGATCCTATTGTCGACGGATATTTAAATGTTTACGTAAGAGAAGAAGAGAAAAGGTAAAAGGAGTCTCTTTAATGTGCCGGACAATGTCGTTCGGTTCAACGACACGTGGCTTTTACTGGCGCCTAGCAAGAAACTCTCTTCCTTCGTATACGTTGCATTCTCTCTCTCTCTTTCTCTCTTTTTCTGTCTTTCTATCTTTCTCTCTCACTCTTACGAAAACGCGAATCCTCCTTCCTTTACGACTTCGTCTCGTCTCGTCTCGTCTCGTCTCGTGTCGTCTCTTCTCTTCTCGTCTCGTCTCGTTTCGTTTTGTCTCGTCTTGTACCCCGATATTTAACGATCGAATCGATCGACTAATTTTATTCTATAGATTAGACTGAAATTCAAATCATTCGATATATTCGTTTTTCCACTCGAATTATTCCACACATTCGTTTTTTTTTTTTTTTTTTTTTT
>NC_057686.1:1766343-1767525 GCF_014466175.1 Vespula pensylvanica
TTTTTTCTTTTTTTTCCTTTTTCTTTTTTTTTTTTTTTTAATTTTTTTTTCTTCTGGTCAGCGACGTGATCGTAATATAAGCACATTTTCCAAAAAAATCACGTTACTTTCGTGGAAAGACGCAAAAGAAGGATACTCGGATTTCATTGACGATAGTAGGATGAAACGAGTCGGTAGAATAAGAAACGCAATACCTAATACTTAAATTCGATGACTATAGCGAAGGACAAATTTATTCATCGATCATTTCGTACTTTTAACGTCAGACTGGAATAATTTTTCTTTTTTTTTTACCTTTGTTTTTTTTTTTTTTTTTTTTTTTTAATTTTCTTTTTCGCTTTATTTCACGATAGATAGAAGGAGAGATCGATACAGAGAGACAGAAAGAGATAGAGAGAGAGAGATAGAGAGACAGAGAAAGACAGAGAGAAAGAAAGACAGAGAGAAAGAAAGATAAAAATGAGAAGTAACGAAGCCACGAAAGCACGATGGGAAAATAATTCTTATAGGGGTCGAGAGTCGACAGTGTGCCCACAGAAAAATGCTAACCACGTGATAATCTGATATCCTGACTGAGAATACAGGATATGAGAGATGCACGATAGACGGATATACAGTTGCACAAAACGTTCACGGAACATGCGTATTTCTCAGTAGCACTTTTCTAAAATTTGATAATATTCTTGGAAGAAAAAAAAATAAATACGTAAATAAATAAATAAGCAAGTAAAAAAGATAGGATATTCTTCTTCTTAAAATTTTCTGATTTTTCTTTCTTCCTTTCTTTCCTTCTTTCTTTCTTTCTTCCCTTCTTTTTTTGTTTTTTGTTTTTTGTTCTTGTAAATAGATAACGTGAAAGAGAATCTTTTAATCTTTTAAATCTCTTAAGAAATTTCACATATCTCTACAGTGTGTGAGGTTTTTTTTTTTTTTTTTTTTGAGTGAGAGAGAGGGAGATACATGAGAATATTTGTGTTAAACATTTTTCTACTTTATCCGCAAAATAATTGTTTTTCATACGTTTACCAAAAAAAAGGAAAAGAGAGAACAGAAATAAAAAAAAGAAAAGAAAAAGAAAATCGTAAAATTTCACGGAAGCGTAGAATTCATTTTTTCATAACAAATCTAATTTCTCTTCGTGTATCTCTTCTAATAAAAAAATTTCTGACGATCCGAAGAAAA
>NC_057686.1:1767625-1776465 GCF_014466175.1 Vespula pensylvanica
ATAAATTTAAAAAAAAAAAAAAAAATTAAATAAAAAATACAATGTAAAAAGGAGTCGCAATAATAATAATAAAAAAAAATAATAATATACAACAAAAACAACAAAAGAGTAAAGATAAAAACAATAATATATAATAATTAATAATATATAATAATTAAAAAAAAAAATGAGAGAGAGAGAGAGAGAAAGATTCCAATTGGAATAATCTCGTAATAAAAAATTGTTAGGTGATAATGATGACAACAGAAAAAAATATATCTATACAATACTATATTTTCAATAAAATATATATGTATATAAAAATAAAAAACGAAAGAAATAATAAAAAAAAAAGAAAAAAAAAGAAAAAAAAAAAAGAATACAACGGACGGAAGAAAGATATTCCAACTGCATAATCTCTTTAATGAAAAATTACTGAGAGACGGTGATAACGAAGGAAAGAAAAAAAAAAAAAAAGAAGCAGAAAAAAAGAAAAAGAAAAAAAGAAAAGAAAAAAAAAATGGAAACTGCAATGCGAAGAAAGAAAAGATATCCTCGCTGCATAATCTCAAAGCCGAGTGATAAATTCCGTGTATTTTAGGTAGGAGGGAGAAATACTGATAAACGAAATCGCACACACGAAATATACGTATATATCTACGATGTCTGCGTTTATATGTACACACACACATTTATATACATATATATATATATATATATTTTTTTTCTCGAAAAAGAAGAAGCTCCTAAGAAAACGATGACAACGATTAATAGTCCGTCTAGTCGTGTATCCATTAAATGGATTTGCTTGGCATCCTCTTTTGCACTTTCTTTTCTTACGCCTTCGTAATATTTTTTCTCTCTTTCTTTTTTCTTTTCTCTCTCTCTCTCTCTCTCTCTCTCTCTCTCTCTCTCTCTCTCTCTTCTTTTTCTTTTTGTTGTTTTTTTAAACAAAACGAGATAGGAGTTACTAATCGTCCGTGGGACGTGCTTCCTCTAGTATTATGATAATTAATCGATTAGCACGAATGAGGTATGGAAAAACAACTTAAATTGTATCTCTTTTATCTTTCACCCCTCTTCACTTCACTCACACCTACATCTCTCTCTCTCTCTCTCTCTCTCTCTCTGTCTCTCTTTCTTGCTCTCTCTCTATCATTTCGATTATCCTTAATTTTTTATTTCTGTTTTTATTCTTTCAATCTTTCTTTTCTATTTTTTTTTCTTTTTTTTTTTTCTTTTTGGACAAGAAGGATAATAAAAATGTTCATGTTAAAGTTAATGTTCTATTGTTGATAAAAGTGTGAAAAAGAAAAGGAATAAGTGAATAAATAAAAAATAAAAAGCAAATCGTCAAATGATATAAATATAAATGTAATATATTTAAGTGGTGTAAGAATATGTAAGAAAAAAGTGATATTTATAAAAAGAAAAGATCGTGGATAAAAATTGAAAAGAAAAAAGAAAGGAGAAAGAACGTCAATGCGAATTAATATAAAAATAAAAGAAAAAAAGGATGAAGAAAAAGAAGAAGAAGAAGTAAAATGATGATGTATATAAAATTAAAAATAATAAACGATACAGAATTACGGAAGAGTGCATGTATCTAAACAAATAACTACTATAATATAACATTAAACAATAGTGTAATAATAAAAATAAAAATCATACAAAATATACACAAAATAACATATAAAAATAAATTTTGAGAATCTTGAATTAGCATCGGCTATTTAATAAAAGTTAATGTAAACAATATGATATCGAAATTAAAAACAAAAAAAAAATAAAATAAAATAAAAATAAAAAGAAATAAATAAAAACTAATATATATAAAATTACAAAATAAATATTTTAATTAATACCAACGAATAAATAAATAAATAAATAAATAAATAAATAATGAATGAATGAACGAACGAACGAACAAATGAATGAACAAACGAATGAATGAATGAATGAATGAATGAATGAATGAATGGCACGAATGAATGAGGTCGAGATATGATATACTGAAAATAATCAGACAACAAAAAAAAAAGAAAAAAAGATAAAAAGAGATAGAGATAGATAGAGAGAGAGAGAGAGAGAGAGAGAGAGAGAGAGAGAGAGAGAGAGAGAGAGAGAGAGAGAGAAGGATAGAAAGAAGACAATGTGGTTGGCAGACATCGAAGAAAAGGACTTCTTGCCAGGCTCGTGGATTAGATGCAGGAAAGAAAGCACACATACACACATACACTTACACGCTTCACTACGAAGAAACGCATGCTTCGCACGCGCGCGCGCGCACCGCGCTTGTATATTCCGCTCGGATTATTAAGCGTCGAGAATGAATATTGGCAAATGGCCACGAGATCGAACGTCAGAAATTTATTTACACGCTCGTAAGACACATTGAAACACGTGCGCGAGCGTGCCTCTGCATCTCGAGTAACGCGTATCAATATATATGGAAGGACATACAGAGAGAGAGAGAGAGAGAAAGAGAGAGAGATAAATGTAAGAGAAACAAACTCTGACGAATAATTTTTATTAGATTTATATTTGAAATATTGAAAACGAATATTCTCCGAGGAAATGACAAATAAAATTATTGTAGGATATTTGAATATTTAAGCGATAGATAATCAGTCGTAATATTTTTTATCGAATTTTTGTATATCAAAAAAAAAAAAAAAAAAGGACGGAGATATTCGAACACGTAGGTAGAGAGAGAGAGAGAGAGATAAATGCGAGTTAATTTGATAAATAGTTTATATCGTTTTTAATTACCTACAAATATATATTTTGTTAAGAGAACACGAGAAAAAGAAAAAATGAAGAAAAAAATTATTATCGATCATCGTCAAATATCGATATATATTTGACTCCTTTCGTTCTGTTATATCTAATAAAGGAAAAAAAAAAGAGAGAGAGAGAGAGAGAGAGAGAGAGAGAAAATTAATATTAAATATTTTATTACCCTAAACACAGATACCTACTTACAAAACAATGCTAAGTAAATACATAAGAAAATTAAAATAAAAAAAAAAATAATAATAATTATTATTACTATTATCTACTTGCGTCATAATATCCGATGCATATTCGATATACATATATGATTTTCCTTTTGTATTTTTAATACAATAATAGGAAAGTAGAGAGAACAATAATTTCAAACGTAAGCACGAAGAAAGAAAAGGAGAGAGAGAGAGAGAGAGAGAAACTGAAAGAGAGACAGAGAGAGAAAGAAACACAAAGAGAGAGAGAGAGAGAGAGATGTCCCTTTAACAAGAGGAACAATGACGCCCACGATTTTGTATCTTCTTTACACCGATCTCATTTCTCTCTCTCTCTCTCTCTCTCTTTTCTTCTCTATGTATATACCATTCACAAATGTTACAAATGCAAAAGCGTAGGTAAGATTTAAAGATGTTTCTCTCTCTCTCATCTAAACTTTCTGAAAATACTCCATCTCTCTCTTTCTTAGGGATTTGCATCTCTGTTTGTCTGTCCCCCCCCTCTCTCTTTCTTTATTTATGTATATACTATTTACGAATACGTTACGAGTGCAAGAACGTAGATAAATTTTAAAGATGTTCCTCTCTCTCTCTCTCGTTCTCTTTTTCTTTCTTTCTTAGAGTCTATGCCATCGTGTCTCGTGAGAAAACCATTTTAATTCTAGCTTAAGGAATTTATTGGCACCGATGTTAGAGTGCAATAAACTAAGAGACGGCCAACAAGAAGTTAGTTAAAATCTCTCTCTCTCTCTCTCTCTCTCTCTCTCTCTCTCTCATTCTCTCTCTTCGTCTAAGAAAGGCAAACCGGCTGAGATTGGTTCAGTGCAGATTTGTCGGCTCGAGGGATCGCTCGAATAAATCGTTGTCCAGAGTTTAACAAAAAAAAATCGGATTAGAGAGATTGCTCGTATTAACACCCTACAATTATCGAATTTGTCAAAACGACGAGTTCTATATTTCTATTTCTATTTCTTTTTCTTTTCATTTCTTTCGCCTTCTTATTTTCTTTTTATAATCACCGATATTCTGACTCCAAAGTTGGATAAACATACATAAACTCTAAAATTTCGCGCGCATTTACTTTTCCATTCATTCATTCATTCATTCATTCATTCATTCATTCATTCATTCATTCATTCATTCATTATTACGATAAAAATAATGAAAACGAATGACGTTTTATTTACTTATATCACACTTCAATCTATTCTTTCTTTCCTCTTCCTTTTTCCTATTATCAAATTATCCGTCCTAATGCGACTAATGCGATCAAAATGAATTCAAAGTAAATTGATTCGGACTAAAAAAAAAAAAAAAAAATAAAAAAAAAAGAAGAGAAGACGTCGGGGTCTGTGTTGGGGTCGTCAGGTCGGCGACGAGGGGTTGTAAGGGAGGAGGTATACGTAATCGATATTACGACAACGTCTTTCGATTTTACGCACGATCGATGGATAACAAATAACACGCACGAACGTTCGATCGTGAATGAGAATCGATCGACTAACCGACAGACCGATCGACCGACCGACCGACCAACCGACCGATCAATCGATCGATCGATCGATCGAACGAACGAACGAACGAGGGATCGATCGACCGATAGATAAACGGATGGATCGATCAATCGGTCAATCTTCTGATCGATCGATCGATTGATAGATAGATAGATCGATCGATCGATCGATAGATAGATCGTCCAGGAAGATTTTTAAATCCGTACACGCACTCAGTCGAATACGAGGAACGACGTTTCTTAACATTCGTACTGTTATACCGTTCCTGCGAACGGTAGATACGACGAGAATGAACTCCTTTTATGGTTTCTATAATATTAGCGGACGATCTGATCGCCATAAAATGTATACTTCCGAATTCCATTGGTTAAACCGATTCAATGTTATATCATTGTATAGAGAATTTCGTTTTTTATTAGGTATTAATAATTGTATCGATAGTTTTGTCTATAAATGTGTGCTTTATGAGTATCTGCGTATGATCGTTGTAAGTTATGTAATGTGAAATATTAATCGTGATTGTTAATGTGAAATATTAATTCAGAATGATATCGATGAATATGTTATTTATTATTTTTTTTGAAATTGTTTGTTATTATTATTGTTATAGTAATATTATAAATATTGTGGATATATTATACTGTGTTGTAATGTAGATATCTATAGTAGATACTTTCTTTTTCTGATATTATATATTTATATATAATAAATTAGACATATATAATTATTACATATAAAGAGAGTAGATATTACAGATATTTATATGTATTATATTATTAAACTATATTACAGTATATATAAAATCATAATATTATATTACATATCAAATTAATGATACTAATATATATATATATATATATAAAACAAAGAATGATTATCATTCAAAAATTGCGTAACAACCCTATATTTTATTTCCTCTTTTGTTTTCTTTTTTCTATTCGTCTAAGATACGTCCAATCTTTTTGATTTGTTCGTCCTTGTCCATCAAAATGAATAAAAGAGACAGATATATATATATATATGAAGACAGAAAATGAAAAGATACAGGTAAAATTTAGATAGAAATTAAATAACCGTCTCGGACTCTCTCTCTTTTTCTCTCTAACCATTTCCTGTTCTTCGTTTAGCTAGTATAATAATTTCAAGATTTAATCCGACATTTTAGATCCCTCATCAGTTTTAGTCACCAAAATGTTTCTTCGTTTTCATGGTTCGTTGAACAACGAACGAGATTTTCTCTGGCATATCATTCTAAGGTAAGAGGTTTTCGTATGTATGCGTAAACGAGAAGCAAAAGAGAAAAAAAGAGAAAGAGAAAGAGAGAGAGAGAGAGAGAAAAGAGGACTTTCGTTTATTTCGTGTCCGGCTTGATCGAGCGCATAATAAAAGAGAGGCGCGTGGAGAAGCATGAGGAGAAAAAAAAAGAAAAAAAAAAAAAAGAAAACGAAAAAGAATAAAAAGGAATGAGGGAATGAAAGAAAGGGAAAGAAAGAGAAAAAGAAAAAAAAAAAAGAAAAAAATTGGCATGGGACGGTGAGAAAGGGCACGGTCTACTAATATGGTGTCGTAAGAATGCATAAAGACTAAATAAATCCGTCTGGACGCAACCCGTCTAATGCGTTTTGCCTTTTAAAGTGGACTCGACGGTCCGTGCGAATTAAAAAAACATATTATTTCCATACGAAATCATTGGATTGAACGATTAAATCAAATATTGAAAAATATATATATATATATGTGTGTATATGTATATGTATATGCAATTAGTATCAAAAAATATATGTATTTTAATTATTTATATATTAATTATTGATATTAATTTTAATTAATTATAAATATTCGCAATCGTAATTATAATATAAATAAGTAATTATTTATATATATATATATATCATTTATTTTATAATAATATAAATTTTCAATATATAGTATTAAAAAAAAATTATATATATATATATATATATGTGTGTACATAAAAATTAATACATACTAATACAAATGATCTTTCCTATAGAAAATAAAAAAGAATTTAACACTTATATATTTATACTTATATAACAAGAATACAGCGACAAAATCTTAGAAAAAAAAAATATACTTAATTTTTTTAAAACTAATCACAAAAGAAAACTTCAAATTTTTATAACGATAAAATCGTCCATACACGCGTTTCCATAAATAAATGAACAAAACTTAATTCTAAGGGGAAGCTGAAAGGAATATCTTCTTTCACTTCCCTCCCACCACCCACCCTATCACCCCACTCAATTTGTTTTTAATCTCATTGCTTCCTTTCTTTATATACATACATACATACATACATACATACATACATACATATATATATATATTTATTAGTCTAACACGTAACATTATGCAATTGTGCAATATATACCTATCGTACCGATCATGTCCGCCTCCTACGCGTGTACGTTTCGCGAGTGCGTTTAATCTCTTCGGACATGACGTAAAGTCTCTTTGTTCTCTAAGATATTACGGTAAGGTATAAGGGTTGAGGAACAGTGTGTTTCTGTATACGTGTGTATGTGTATGTGTGTGTATGTTACTACTCTCCTCTTATTCTCTTTCTTCCTTCTTTATCCTTTATAAAAAATATTTGGTGTTAGGCACACATTCACATGCACACGACGAACATATACATGCATGTATACATGCATGTGTACGTGCATGTATACATTGTTGTTACTTCGTTCGAACAAAAATTTATAATTTGTTTAAGATGTTTTAATGATATCTGTTTTACTCGTTTGTTAAACATTCATCGAATTTTTTCTATGTTTACTAGAAACGATTACATCAGAGTTTTGAGGGGAAACTTATTTTACTATTTTAATTATTTTTTAGTTAAACATTTTACTAGATTTTGCCTTTGCCCTCTTAGAAAAAATAATTCTACAGTTTGCATATGTTACTTTATTGAAAGAAGAATATTATATTATTATAATTAAAAAAATATTTTATATTAATAATATTCATTATATTTTTGATGCTATATAATAATAAAAAAATCGTTTATACTAAATTTATATCAAACAATATAATATCTTGAATAAATATAATAATAATAATAATAATAATAACAACAATAATAAATTAATTTTGTCTTAAACATATTCTTTACTAAAAGAAAAAAAAAAAGAAAAATACACACAACATAACACGTCCAATTTTATTCTAATAAACAAATATGATACTAATAATAAATCCACTCAATATCTCTCTCTATATAAATATAATATCGACGTAAGAATATACACGTATAAGTAGAACAAAAACAAAAAAAATCAAGAAATATATATACATAAAAGAAAAAGAAAATATATATATATATATATATATATATATATATATAAGAAAAAATTCACGTCGAGTCAGACTCGACAGGCGTAATAAAATTCTCGAAGAGTGACTAATCTCGTTCGTTCGTTCGTTCGTTCGTTCGTTTAGAAACGCAAGTTCGATAGGTAAATCGACGTAATCTTTGTGTAAGGATTATCATCTGTCATTGTATGCGTTTTAAAACGAGGCCTTCGTTATCGAGAAACAACGAGAGAAAGAGCAAGTCTCGCGAGACTCGTTTTTATGCGATGATGCGTTCGTTTTCTTCGTTGGCAGACAATATCGTTAAAAGAATAAGAAAAGTATATACATATATTTATATACATATATATATATTGCGTGTATGTGTATATATATATATATATATATATATATATATATATATCGTTAGTCGTTCGATGTTAAGGCAAATGCGGTTATCGGTTGACCCATGTTATTCGCCTCTTTTGCTTTACGCGATAATTCGTGAAATATGTATGCCTCCATCATCTCATTTATAAGAGCATTTATACTCTAACGAATCCAAATCCAATGGATTTCTCGATCATTTCTAATTTTGCACTATCGCGTATACGAAATCGAAATGTTATTCGCGATTTCATAGAAAAAAACAAAAAGAAGAAAAAGAAAGCAAAGAAAAATAGATAAATAAATAAAAATGAAAAGGGGGAAAATAGATATTAAATGACTACTTGATCATTTCTAATTTCGATCGCGGATATATATATATATATCAAATTATTATATCGAATAAAGAGAGAAAGAGAGACAGAGAGAGAGAGAGAGAGGGAGGGAGGAAGGGAGATCGCACGATTAGATTACGGTAAATCGATGTCGACGATTTCGAGGTCGTTCTAATTAAAAAAAATACTTCGATGTAATTGTCTAGACATTCTAGAGAGAGAAAGAAAAAGAAGAAAGAAAAGAAATGAAAAAAAGGAGAGACAGAGAGAGAGAGAGAGAGAGAGAGAGAGAGAGAGAGAGA
>NC_057686.1:1776565-1778488 GCF_014466175.1 Vespula pensylvanica
GAGAGAGAGAGAGAGAGAGAGAGAGAGAGAGAGAGAGAGAGAGAGAGGAATAGAAAATTAAACGATTGAATGATTAAAAAAATATGTCGACGATTTGGAGGTCGTTCTAATTAAAAAAAATATTTCGATGCAATCGTCTAAAGAGAGAGAGAGAATTTTACAAATCGAATTCAATAACTATGTTATAGTGAATCGTGATTAATTGCGAGCACTTAAAATTATTATTATTGCAATTAGAATGAGAAAGATGAGAAATCGAACTGTTCGAATGTAATCGCATTGATGACATATTGTCTCTATCACTTTTTTATTATTCTTTGTTAATAAAAAAAGAGAGAGAGAGAGAGAGAGAGAAAGAGAGAGAAAGGGAGAGATAAAGATACTTACAATTACTAATGGTATGTATTATAGTGTCTTTTGAAAATGAGCCACGTCCAAGCAGTGACGTGTATTTATTACGATCGTTTATTTACATATACGTGTTCTCAGTTATTCAGTAAACTCAACGCACGTATATGTGTCTCTGTGTGTATATGTTTTTGTGATCGCGAGTGTGTGTTTATGTACGTATAATAAGATACAGGGTCGAGACGTAAACTTTTTATGTAGAAAATCGTTTGAATCGCGTTAGTTTAGAAAATGTTATGCATCGATACAAAAAGAGGAAGACATAAAATATATATGTGTGCGTATGTACGTAAAGATATAAAAAGGTGATACGGTCGAACGTGGCTATTATATATATATATATATAAAAGTCAACTTTAATGATCCATTAAAACTATTAAAAATAAAAGTAATAAATTGAAAGAAGTTTTTTCCTCGCCAATGATATCGGGAAAAAAATTATTTATTGCGAAATTATATTACTAATTATTAATAATAATTGTATACATGCGTAATAAACTTATCATGTATTTAAATTAGTATGTAATTATACTATACTAAGTATATGTGTGTGTGTTTGTATTGTATTCAACGTTAGATGATATTAGAGATAATTTCTATTCAAAGTCTAAACTATTTAATATTTAATTCATGAATATATATATATATATATATTATATCATATTTTATATTATATTATATATAATTATGTATTATATAAATTATTTATATACGTATTATATGTATATACATATTAGTTAGAATTAATTTATATATATATATTATATATATATATAATATATATACATAAAAATAAATAATTTAAATAAAAAATGAATTTTTAAACTCTATCATACCATCGACCAACAGACTCCATATATATTCATTGTTACATGCATATATATATCCATGCATACATATGTATATAATATGCCGACAAGTACAACATATCAGTCATATGTTTTCTTCCAAAGAGTGTTAGTTATTGCATAGCAAGAAACTTCGTATGCTCTTCTTCGTTCACATTCGTGAATCATCAAATGAAAGAAAGAAAGAAAGAAAGAAAGAAAGAAAGAAAGAAAGAAAGAAAGAAAGGATCTGCTTTTTGTGCGTTCTGAACAAAGACGAAAGATATAAAGAAAGACAGAAAGAGAGAGACAGACAAACAGAGAAAGAGAGAGAGAGAGAGAGAGAGAGAGAGAGAGAGAGAGAGAGAAAGAGAGAAAATACAGAATAACAGCCCTGAGCCTTTTAACCTAGAAAAATGAAGAATCAACAAACGCGTATGTTCTCCTCCTCATGGATGCATCCACGGAAATAGAAATCTTTGTTCCTCCACATTTCTCTCTCTTTCTCTCTCTCTCTTTGTCTTTCTATCTTTCTCCGTCTTTCATTTATCAAATCATTTTCAAATTGTTTGATCGTACTCGATTGAATTTAACGATAGTTACGTTTATATAGGTGTATGTAAATACAATTTTCTTGGGAAGAACATGTTCCTCCTGATGTCTTGGAAGAAAAATCATTTTTTTTTTT
>NC_057686.1:1778592-1786092 GCF_014466175.1 Vespula pensylvanica
GAGAGAGAGAGAGAGAGAGAGAGAGAGAGAGAGAGAGAGTGTTGAGTTACAAAGGGACGAACTGACTGCATCTTTCGCGTCGATTTGACCGACCGTCACGATCGTTTATTTATAGTACGCATATGTATTACGTATGTACGTACGTATGTATCTATGTATATATGTATGATGTATATATGTATATATACGTATGTATATATGAATATATGTACGTGCAAGTATATATGCACTTTCGTTTGCGCCCGACGGATTTAAACCGATCATTTCTCTCTCTCTCTCTCTCTCTCTCTCTCTCTCTCGTTCTATCTGCGTATTTATCTATCTCTTTCTTTTTCATTACCTCTATCAGATTCAGATGAGACTCCGTTGAATTTTTTCCAAATTTTTATTTCTTGCAATTATTCTCCAAATTAATATATATATATATATATATATATATATATATATATATATACGTATGTATGTATTTATGTATGTAAATAACTTTTTTTTTCTTCCGTCTGTCCGTCCGTCCGTCCGTCCGTCCGTCGATTTCTCTCTCTTTCTTATTTTTCTCAAATATCTTCGAGATAGAAAGAAAAAGTAAGATACGTAAAACAATTGTTGTATGTCGACATAGTTGCACTCACATATCTTCCGCCATTTTTTTTCTTTACTGATTAATATTTTTACAAGATACATGCGTACATATATTTATAAATTTAAGAAAGAAAATGGACGAACTGCTTGAAAAATACGTCGTCGAATCGAATTATACAATAATAGAATATTTCGAGTGATTTATCGTGAATTAACGTATAAAGAAAGAGAGAGAGAGAGAGAAAGAGAGAAAAAGTGAGAGAGAGAGAGAGAGAGAGAGAGAGAGAGAGAGAGAGAGAGAGAGAGAGAGAGATACACAATATATATATACATATATCGAATATTTTTAATAACCAAAAAATCAATCATAAAGAAAGATTTCTTTTTTTGTCTAATATTGCATATTTACACCTGCAAAGTTCTGTTGAAACCTTAATACATTATTCGATTTGACTTTCTCGGCTTTAAATTATTTTTCCTAAGAAAAAGAGAGAGAGAGAAAGAGAGAGAGAGAGAGAGAGAGAGGGAAAGAGTGATCCCAAAGCGTAATAAGAATTAATGGCTTCGAAGAGTTCGTAGAGAAGTTGGAAAGATTTACGAGAGGTCGTTGAATCGTCGCAATGAAAGAAAAAGAGAGAAAGTGAGACGATAGTTTACGAATGTGTCGTATTAACCGAGTGAAAGATATTCGAGTTTGAATTCTCACTTTTTTCTTAAAGTGAATTCTCTAACTAAAAAGAAAGAAAAAAAAAAAGAGAGAAAAAAATACAAAATACAAGCTAAAAAATGACGATCGATGTATATATTTCTCGAGTTATGTAAAGAATTATAAACGTTGGTTATGTTTCGTTAATATTATTTATAAGCATTTAAAAATTATTTTACTAATACTATTTACGTATAGACGAATTCGAAATTAAAACTAAATAATAATAATAATTATTATTCTTATTATTATCTAATATCTTTTTATTATTCTTATTATTATCTAATATTTATGTATACTTTTTTCTAAGTTTTAGGTTATGACGCATATAACGTATAATACTTAATTACTCGTTAGTACGTATATAAGTACTTGTTACTTTTATGCATACGAGCATGTACTTATTATCTTTACGCATATACATATTTATATATCGTGCTAGGATTCATAACGAGTCGTGGAGAAATAAAACGTTAATATTTCGTGACACGATAGTTATTATTTTTATATACATACGTATGTGTATATATATATATATATATATATATATATATATATATATATAGGAACAATTTTTATTCTATAATAAGTTTCAGATTAAAACTTATTATAGGTTATATAACGTTAATGTTTCACGACACGATGATAACACGTATCATTTTTACGAACAATTTTATTTAATCTTTTGTCTTTTTTCTAATCGAAAGTTCGAAATTAAAATTTATTTATACGTAGGTTACGTAACGTTAATATCTCCGTGATACGATCGATATTACGTGACATTATTATTATTTAGTACGAACACTATTCTTTTCCTTTTTTAAATTCGAAATTAAAACGTATAGGTTATGACGCATATAAATACTTAATTACTCGTTGGTATATATATACGTATACATATATATATATATATACGTAATTATTTGTGACTTATATTCAGTTGTGCCAGAGATTGATTCGTGACGAATCGAGAAAAATAACTGTAATACGTACGTAACGTTTCTTTCGTGTGTACTTACCTTCGTATTTTCTTGTCTTTTCTCATCTCTCCTTTTTCTTTCTCCTTCTTTCAAAAGTTAAATAACACACAACAATTTTTCTGTTCTTTTTCTTCTTGCAGAGTCGACCAAAGATAGAATGGAAGGAAGAAAATATAACGACAGTACGCCAGATGTTTTACCTTCGGCTAAGGGAGACTTGGAATACATCGTGCCGATGAAGATCAGCCAAAATCAATACGAAGATCCACGTAAGTCGAACCGTATTTCTTTTGTTTTAATCGTTACGAAGTAAAAGCGCTTATTACGTGTATTTTGATTGGACCGATGTTGCCATTTATCGCCGCTAGAGGTACCCGACGAAAAATGACGCGTTGTGATAGGCTGTCGGATGAAAACAAAAATAATGAAATAGAATTGGCAACGTGCTCGTACGAAACAAAAAATGTAATATGATACGTAATAACAACGAGTGTCCTTGTTCTTGTCCTTTGTCCTTGACGTCCTTGTTCATGAGTTTTACCGTCATTATATCCTTGTTTCTCGAGCTGGAAGCATCGTCGAAGAAAGGTTCGTTAATTTTACGTTGGTTAATCAACCCTTTACTATCATTCGTTTGTTAATTCGTTAACGAAGACAAAAGACGAGAGAGAGAAAGAGAAACAGAGAGGGTGAGAGTGAGAATGAAAGGAGAAGAGGAAGAAAGGAAGAAAGACGAGAAAAAATGGCGATCGCGTCGGCATATAAAACATATGTAAGTACTTACTTACGCATATGTCAATATATTTAACGAATCGAACGTGAGTTGCTTAGAAAGTGTATTGTCGATAAATGTTGGATTACTTGACGGGTATACTTCGTCTTTCTTACTCGTTTTTCCTTTCTTTTTTTTTTTTTTTTTAATCGATGTACCAATCTGATTTTTTTAAAAAGTTCGTTACGTTATTGTTACGATCGAAAGCGAATGGAAAGTAGTGACGAAAAGAGATGATAATGTTGGAAGATCTTTCTCTCTCTCTTTTTTTTTTTTTTTTTTTTTTTTTAAATTATTACTTAAATCGATTATATTATTATTATTGGATAAGAATTATTGTTATTGTTACGATCGAAAGTGGTCCCACAAAATGGCGTATAGTTTAGAAAGGTTTGAAAATTTTGTTGAAAATTTCTTTTTTTGTTTTATATATGTATATATGTGTTTTTTTTTTCTTTTCTTAAATTGTCATCTTAATTAATATTCTAATATCGTAATAAAGTTGTTATGAATTATTATCGTAATTATTTTGAATATGAAGGCAAACGTTGTTAATTTTGTAGCCGATCCATTTACAACAGCAAAAAGGCATCACAGTGGACATTTTCGACACGCAACAGCGAAAGTATGGGATCCACATCCTCAATACGAATTCACAGCTTTCGGAAAGTTCTTTCGTTTGAGGTTATCTCACGACACGAGCTTTATATCACCGGATATGAAGGTATGTAGAGCGTATCGATCGATTAAATCATTCTTTTCTTCTATATCTAAACGTTCGCACATATACATACGCGCATATATATATATATATATATGTACGCATACATATATATTCACACATATATATGTAATTATTTTTATAATTACGATAAAAATTTGTATAATACATAATATAATAAAAATCTATATTTTTATCAATTTATATAATATATCATACAAGAAAAATGTATATATGTAATATAATAAAAATTTATAACATTATTTATATACATATATTCATATATATAAAACTTATTTACACAGGTAACGCATATAAGCGCAAACACAAGTAGAAAAGTACATCCCGGTCATCAATTGGATTGTTTCTACAGCGGATACATCGACGGTGATCCACATTCCATAGTCACTGTTAATCTCTGTCACGGAATGGTAAGTCTTATTACATTTAATAATAATAATAGATAATAATAGTTAATATAGAACGATTACAAATTTTTTATTATCGCATTCACAAGTTTACTTTAATCGTTACAACAGTACCATTCAAGTTTTAATTGTATTCGTACTTTACCATCGAGAAATAATTCAACAGAAATATACACAGCAGAGCTGGCATTTGAAATGATTTATAGGAGAACAGGTAGCAAACGTAGTATATCCAGCCAAATGATCTTGTAAATAAATATATCTCGTAAAACAGCAACGATCAAGTTTACCATCAACATTGATGAATTACGTGTGACGAAAGTTATCTCAATACGATGTTTGATTTTTTTTTTTTTTTTTTTAACTTTTTTTACTTTTCTAAGAAATTTACTCAATCGCATAGATATATACCAAAATTTTTTTTTCAATCATTGCGATGTGATCCTAATAGAATTTTTTTAATTACATCCCAGAGATATATAAACAGCAAGTAGATTTGAAGAAACATAATGATCACTTTTTATAAATATAGAATAGAAAGAGGAGACGGAAGGAGGGATTTGTAACAAGTATAAAATATTTAGCGAAATTATCTTATGAATAAATTATACATCAGACTAGAGACAAAGAGAAATATATAATAGCAACGTTATAGCAACGACGAAGAAGTTTAATTTAGTATTAGTAAATTTATGCTATGGTATACATATATACGTACATACACATGCGTATTATACATAGGTTAAATTTTGTTATTCCGTCGTCCATTGCATTTGGTTGTCGCGTTTGTGTGCGGCACGTTATGTGCGAGTTAGTTGACGGTGTTAAACGTCGGTGTGATGTTAGTCTATCCAAATTGGACACTTGCCACGTTCGGTAACGTTAGAAACAAGTTTCCGGATTATCTTGGCGAATGAACCGAGGTAATCGCGTGTATTACGGTGCCGAGAGAGTTGGCCGAGTTAACTAAAGGAATCTCAGACACGCGCGTATTTTACCCTCTTACATGTTTCTTCAATCACATAAAACAAAAAAAAAAAAAAGAAATTAATTCTATTGAAATTATTCCTTGGCAAATTAGAGTCACAACCTCTTTCAGATTAGATATATACCATGAATTTTCTCGATTGAACGCTTAGTTTGCTTTACTTCGCTTTGCTTTGCTTTGCTTTGCTTTGCTTTGCTTTGCTTGCTGCTCGATGGATTAGGGTAATGAAATGTGAATGACGTATGAATATAAATGTATATTATGAATGAAAAAAAAAAAGAAGAAGAAAGTAAGAGGAATTTATAAGGAACACGTTGGAATTAATAATGAGATAGATTAGTTGAAAATGGTGGAGAAGGGGAGGGAAGAGTGAGAAAAGAAATTGTTGTGTAACGTTTTATGTTATATAGGCGTATAATAAATTGCGTAATTAATTAAATTAGTTTAAAGGCGATAAATTAAATAGTAGAACGATTAGAGTATTAAGATACGATTTTTTTTTTTTTTTAAAGAATATATAGATTACAAAGTATAGAACGAATCGAAAGAACGTTCCTAGGTGATTATTAAAGATCAATTAATTTTTTAAACTTGCAATAATTAGACGCACGCACATTTATAGTTTTTATGATCTGAGAAAGAAACGTCAACTCCTATATATATATATATATATATATAAAAGTTAAATCGAAGAAAAGAAGAATAATATTTCAAATCACTTAGGTTCACAACTTTTTTCCCCATCTCAGTTACCCTCCTCCAATCCTCTCGTCTAACTATCCAATTTAATATCAATCGTTTTATCTATCTCTCGTTATAAAAACCATCAATAATAGTCACAAGAATAATAACGATGGTGCACAGATGCGTTATTTGAATTTTTAGCATTTTTTACTTTTTAACTTTAGTACTCTATATTACACGTAGCAAATTCACTTGCGTTAATTTTTCTTTCTTTTTCTTTTTGTTATACTTTTATTCGTCTCGTATCAATTGAAATTAAAAAGAGAGAGAGAGAGAGAGAGAGAGAGAGAGAGAGAGAGAGAGAGAGAGAGAGAGAGAGAGAGAGAGAGAGAGAGAGAGAGAGAGAGAGAGAGAGAGAGAGAGAGAGAGAGAGAAAGAAAGAAACTCTTTGAAATGCGAAAGTAAATCCGTAAAGAACGGAGACATGCCACGTTTCATGGCTGTTAATTAAGAATTCAACGTGGAATAAGTTCCATAAATTACGAGGCACATCAGAGACGACGACGACGACGACGACATACGTTCGCATCATTCGCATGCAAAAAAGGGGGAGTTCGGTCTCCTTTTTTTTTTTTTTTCTTTTTTCTTTTCCCTCGCTCCTCTCCGTCCCATTTCATTCCTACAGTTCTTTATCGATTTCCACGAATCGATCTTCCTTACGCATGAAGCCGAATAATTAATTGTTAAATAAGATTTAAATCATGACTTGTTCTGGATGCAAATTCGATCAATCGTACAAACGCGTCGACGTTTGCAAATTGTACATTATTTTCTGATCTTTCTACGACCATGAGATATTGGATTCTATCGACGCCATATTGTTTTCAAAGAGGGATGAATAAAAATGTTCTTTTTCTTTTTTCTTTTCTCTCTCTTTTTTTTTTTTATACACGCGCACACACGTATATTACATATGTATTAATATATGAAAAGTGTCGCGTATGCGATTTGAAAATTTGTCTTATATCTCGATGAATATCATCGCCATTTTTTTCTTTTTTTTTTTTTTTTTTTTTTCCCCCCAAGAGAAAAACATTTTCGTTGTATAAGAACAGATACACGCACGCGAACGTGTAAAACGTGTCGTGCTATGTGCGTGATTTGTAATTTTTCTAACCTATCTTTGACCTGTGAGATGAATGTAGGGTCGCCATCTTGTTTTCAAAGAGAAAAAAGAAAACGTTTCATCGTACACAACGCGTATGTACGTATGTATATATTTATCGATCATGATTCAATACTATTTGTGATTTTCTAAGAAGGATCTCTAATACGACCATGGAAATTAATGGATCTAGAATATTTTTCTTTTACGGAAAGGAAATGTGTGTGTGCATATACGAGAGTCGTATATATTTATATAAATACGTATGTATATATGATGACGTATGTATGCGTTTCATACTCGTTCGCGGAAGTGAATGTATGTGTGTGTGTGTGTGTGTGTGAGAGAGAGAGAGAGAGAGAGAGAGAGAGAGAGGGAGAGGGAGGAAGGGAGAATGAGAGAGCAGAAAAAAAAGAAAAAGAAAGAAAGAAGTAAAGAAGTTAGAGTTTCTCGCTATGTCGAGAACGTAAAAACAAA
>NC_057686.1:1791491-1797978 GCF_014466175.1 Vespula pensylvanica
CCCCCCCCCCCCCCCGACAAATTTCATTCATCGATAAAATCTCTCGCTGCATAATAATAATAATTATCGCGATAAGAAATTAATTTGATTGGATTATCATCAAACGTAAAGTTTACGTTGTTTATCTTAAATTTCTTTTCTTTTCTTTTCTTTTTTTTCTCTTTTTACACTGCCTCCTTTTAATTCGATAAATTAATTGTGTCGTCGAAAAATCAATCCTACGTTACGAGTAAGCGAGAATACGATGAATTTTAGTTTTGGATCTCAGTCAATCGAACGTCTGTTTTCAGACGCATAGAAATAGTGAAGCATAAACAGATCTGGAGTACTCTTCCCTTCTCTCTCTCTCTCTCTCTCTCTCTCTCTCTCTCTCTCTCTCTCTCTCTCTCTCTCTCTCTCTCTCTGTCTGTCTGTCTATCTGTCTGTCTCTTTTTCTCTTTTTATTTCGCATCGTATACATTTAGTACACATTCTCGATATTGAACCGAGCCACTCGACCTAATTATTGTAATCATCCTCGTAGACCTTAGAATCTCGGTTACAATTACGTCCATTTAAAAGATGCTTCATTTTCTTTTTCTTTTGTATTTTCTTTTTTTTTTTTGTATTCTCTTCTCTCTTCTCGTTCGTAATCACTTGTAATACAATACGTTCGTAAATGCTTCCACATGCATGTACATATATATCGAAGATGGAATTGTTTGTTTGTTATATCTTGTTGTAATTTATCTTTTTCTTTTTGTTTCTATACAAAATTAAAATAATATTTGTTAAGTATATGAAATTTCAATTAAAATCAATATATATATATATATATTATATTATATACACATATATAAATCCATATAGAATTTTCTTTCAATACTTATTACTTAAATAATTCAATTATATTAATAATTAGATACATACATATATATATATATATATATATAAATTTACATTATTACATTATTACAATTTACATTATTAATAAAATACATTATATTAATAATTAGATACATATCAATTACACATAAATTTATTTTAAATTAATACAATATTATATATATATATATATATTACAAAATAATAAAATAAACACACACACATATATACCGAGACAGAAAAAGAGACAGAGAAAGAGAATGCAAGAAAATGAGAGAGACAGGTGTATGAAAATTTTTGTCGAAAGGAATGCGGATGATATCGAGTTAGATGAGAAGAAGGAGAAGCAAGAGGAAGGAGAAGAGTTACTTCGGTCTCTTGAGTTTTCTTCTTACCAAGAGTTTAGCCGAACAGAGAAAAGAGAGAGAAAGAGAAAGAGAAAAAGAGAGAGAGAGTAGAACAAGGCGTAACCCACTTTTGCAAAATTAGATTCGCACGCGCTCGTAGCATCAGCGTCGAATCTAGGCGAGTATACGAGAAGAGGAGATGAGATGAGAAGAGAGGAGTAGAGAGGAGAAGAGAGTAGAGAGTAGAGAGTAGAGAGTAGAGTAGAGTAGACTAAAGTAAAGTAAAGTAGACGAGTCACCTCGGAGGGTCTCGTTCCATCCACCTCTTTCACCTCCTCCTCATCTACCTCCATCTCCACCTCCACCTCCATCTCCACCTTCTTCTTCTTCTCCTTCTCCTCCTTTTTCTTCTTCTTCTTCTTCTTCTTCTTCTTCTCTTTTTCGTTCTTCTAAGCTTCCGACTCCCTGCTGAGTTTTGCTTACATCTATCTAACGTGAAAGCAGCTACAGTGCTGAAAACGATGTGCAGATGTGTCCAGCCAATCCTTTTCTTTCTATCTCTATATATCTTTTTCTATGTTCTGTCTCTCTCTCTCTTTCTCTCTTTTTCTTTCTTTCTTTCTTTCTTTCTCTTTCTTGCTCTTTCTCTTTATCTCTCTTTATCTCTATCTCTTTATCTTTTTCTTCTTTTTTTTTCTTTTTTTTCTTTTTACTTTATTTTCACCGTTCGTAAAATTTGTTAAAGTAGTAGAGATTCTCAACGTTTTGTAAACGTTTACTTTAGAATATATATGCTCTGAGACACGTATATATGTTAAATAGAGAATTTTGTATATACCTATATATGTAATTATACATAATTATATTAATTATATTAATTGTGTGTTTATTATATAAATTAATACAATATAAAATTATATATATATATATAAAATGAAAAATGATATAATAATAACAACAACAACAACAACAATAATAATAATAATAATAATAATAATAATAATATCTAGTTAATATATACATAAATAAATCTACGTACGTGCGTTTCTGTGCTTTATTTTATTTTATTTTATTTCCATTATCATAATAGAACTATACTTCAATCTATTTATACTACGGAGAGTACGTCAGTTACGCTTACACGTTTCCATCGATGGTGGGGGTGGAGGCATGGGGTGGGAGAGGTGGAATGAAGTGGGGTTAGAAGATATAGGGTGGTAAATATAATACGCGATCTATAAAAGGTTGAGAATCACTTGCTGGATTAGTACGTTCCAACCTTTTTCCCACACGTGGGGCATTACACTCGATTCAAAGAGATCTCGGCGGACATCTTGAAAATTGAAAGAAGATTGAAATCGAAGAAGATTAATGAAAGAAAGGAAAGAAAAAAGAAAAGAAAGGAAAAGAAAAGGATGGACAAACAGATAGAGAGGTAGTTCAATTAAAGATAGTTCAATTGGAAAGATAGAAAAATTTACAGATAAATAGAAAAATGTGCTTTAAGATCTTCTGTAGGATGTAACAATAATAATCTTTTCGAAACGGAGGAATTTAGGTGAATTCTTTCGTTGATTTTAATTCGATTGGGGGGTTGGATTTGAATAGCGTTTCAAAAATCTCTTCCCTCCTATTTGGAAAATCATTCGTTCGTATGGTTTTTCATACGATTATTGTATGATTCTATCTCTATATTTCTTTTCGCTCTCGTCTAAGTCGATAAACCTAGACGATTTAATTCTATACGAATTTATCATTAGATTATCATCGAGAGATCGAGAAATACGTACTAATAAATTTTCTAAGCACTCCAAAAATAACGGACGTAGTAGTAGAAGAGATATCTTGGCCTCGGAAAGAGATAGACGGATAGATATGTAGTCATAAAGAAAGAGAGAGATAGTCAAGGTAATTAAGAGAGAAAGAGAGAGAGAGACAGAGAGAGAGAGAGAGAGAGAATGTCTAATCACAAGAGGGATAGACTAGACTAGGAAGGAAAAGAGATGCAGGGGTTAAGGTCCCTGGGTCTTTGATCTACACACAGCCACGTGCATCATCAATGATTCTCTCGCATAAATCGTCTATGTATATGTATGTATGTATATATATGTGTGTGTGTGTATATATATATATATAATATGCTTTTAACTAGTCACTTTTATCTAGAAGTTATTAATAAAATCTTCTCTTTCTCTTTCTCTCTCTTTCTGTATGTTCGTGTATGCGTCGTGTGTCGTGTGTTGTGTGTTGCGTAGTATTACGAACCGTGTATCGATGTATTTTAATATTACCCGGATATCTCGTTCGTTAATAAACATTTTTATTTCCTTTTTTATCTCTCTCTCTCTCTCTCTCTCTTTCTTGTTTTTTTTTTTTATTTTCTTTTTTACTTCTTTATTTTATATTACTTCTTTTTCTTTTTAAATCAGCATGACTCGAATTAGAAACGATGTAATTTCTATGATCGACGTTGGAAATTATCGAAGTTTTATTTTTTCTTGTATTGGGACAGTGTCCAGAAACGATTTTATTAATTTTTTAATGTGGAAGTTGTCTGAATATATTTCTTTTTCTTTTCTTTTCTTTTCTTTTATTTTATTTCTTTTTTATATTCTTTTTTTCTTTCTTTTTTTTTTTATTATTATTATTATTAGGAGAACTCGAATTAGAAACTATATCTATGTTAGCTTTAAGATGGAAGTATACTAATCCCGAATGAAATATTCTTTACATACTTACGTCCCTTAGTTACAAACGACGTAAATAAAAAAGATAAGGGAAACGATGCGCGTATGTGTGTGCATGTGAGTGTTTGTGTGGATTGGAATTTCGACACGAAGTGTCGAACTTTCCGGCTGGCTACGAAAAAAAAAAAAAAAAGAAAAGAAAAGAAAAAGGATATACTCGAAGGCAAAAGATGATTCTTTAGAAACTCTTCAAATCGGTAAACCGGTCCTCGACGTGATCTGATAGTCAAATGAAACCTGTGCTCGCAGACGGTCAATGTATTTTCTTTCTTACTTTTTTTTTTGTTTTTGGGTTTTTATCAACTCGAATTTTTAAAGATTTCTGTAAAGACAATTTCTTTCTTTCTTTCTTTCTTTCTTTCTTCTTTTTATTTTTCTTTATTTTCCTTTCTTTTCTTTTTTTTTTTTCATCTTTTAAAGAAAATTCAAATGAAATGCGATGAAAGTACGACGACAAGTACGATCAAAATTAAATTAAATTGAACTAAAATATAAGATAACAATTCAGTCGAAAATATATACATATATTTGTGTGATACGATAAAAAGAGGAAGAGTAAAAATACAATGAAAATGAATAATCGTGAATACATTTTTTGAATTAAGAGTAATAACCGATATAATCAACGTTCTTCTTAGAAATAACAATGACAATAATAGTACTAACGAGTAAAACCTTTTTATAAGAAATTTTTAATATTCCAAGTTCCGAGCAAATATGTTCCATTTACAAATACTTGGACGATCTATCCTTCAAAAATTGGATCTCCATATAAAGTCGAAGATAGAACGAAAATAGATACGAAAAAGAGGGGGAAGGGGTGGGTGATGGATAGGTTAGTTTGATAATAATAATAATAAAAAAAAAAAAAAAAGGAAATTAATCGTACAAAATTTTGTTTTTTCTTTCATGGAAAGATAATTTAATCGATATTCCGATCATAAATAATAATAATTATAATAACAATAATAACAACAACAGTAATGAAAATAAATAAAATGTTTGTAAGAATCTTCTTTTGAAAATGTCGAATGATTTCGTTCGAAGATATTTGTACTTGTAAGAATTTTGATATACTTTTTATAAAACGTAGAATTTCTTTTCGATCATCGATCATTTCTCATCGATCATTTGAAATCGTTGGTTATCTCGTTACGTACATACCACACCCCCACCGTTCTCCCTTCTCCCTGCGTCCTCGAGTTTCTGGTATTGTAGGTCACGATCTTGATCGCGGCCACCGTGTTAGCGTCTGGATCGGTAGCATTCTCTCATCGTCGTTGTCTCGTGCAACTCGTGAGTAGTACGTTGACGCTCTTTGCCCGACGGGGAATTCGTGCCCCGTAATTTCTTCGTATTACGAGGAGAGGAACGTGTACAACCGTGTAGAAACGTCGTCGTCTCTCTTCGAACGAGTTCAACGAGGAAAGAATATTTAAAACGACCACGATATGTCTTTCTTTCTTTCTTTCTTTCTTTCTTTCTTTCTTTCGTTTTTTTTTTTCATTTTTTCTTTTTCCATTTTTTCTTTTCATGCGGACTGACGCAGAGAAAAAAAGTAAAGAAATAAAATTAAGTGAAGCAAAATGAAGGAATTTTAATTGTTTACAAAATGTAATTTATATCAAAAGTAATTTTGATCGATCCAGAAGTTAATTTTTCTTCTTTCTTTCTTTCTTTCTTTCTTTCTTTCTTTTTTTGTTTTCTTTCTTTCTTTTTTGGTAACGAAGTGGAGTAATATAAATAGGTGTAATGGAGAAGGTATATTTCAAACGACAAGATGTTTCTTTCTTTTTTTCCTTCGTTTTCTTTTTCTTTTTCTTTGTTCTTTTTTTTTTTTTTTTTCATGGTGCAGACTGATGAAGATAAAAGTAAGGAAATAAAATAAAATAAAATAAAATAAAGTAAAGTAAAGTAAAACGAAGGAATTTTGTTTACAAAATATTTGTTGTTACATATATTTGTGTGATACGATAAAAAGGGGAAGAGTAAAAATAAAATGAAAATGAATAATCGCGAACACATTTTTTGTAAAATTTTGAAGAGTTAATTTTTTTTTCTTTCTTTCTTTTTTGACAACGAAGTGGAATATAACATAAATAGATACATATTTAAAACGACAGAATATCAATGGTTTTTCTTCTTTCTTTCTTTCTTTCTTTCTTTCCTTCGTTCTTTTTTTATTTTTTATTTTTTTATTTTCATTTTTCCTTTTTTCATTTCATGCTGCGGACTGATGTCAAAATCGATGGAAATAAATAAAATAAAACGGAGGAATTTTCTTGTTTACAAAAAACAAATAAATGTAATTTTGAAAAATCCTTTTTTTTTTTTTTCTCCCCCTTAGAAACGACATAGAATAACGTGAGTATGGAGACAGTAAGAAAAAGTTCATTGAACTTTGCGTTCTTGCAAAATATTACGAGTTATATTTCCTTTGAAAAATACGAGATATTATCAATGTAAATATTTCGTTTGGGTACGATAGAATTTTTGTATTCTTTCATTTTATTTATTTCTTTTTTTTTT
>NC_057686.1:1797988-1801204 GCF_014466175.1 Vespula pensylvanica
TTTTTTCTTTCATTGAAATTTTTAATCATAATCCGACGTACACAAGTTCGTTGAACTTTGTCCTGGAAAATGTTAAATGTCAAATCTAGGAAATATTAAATCGTTGATGAAATATTTCTAATCACGTAGATTTTCTCTCTTTGGATTCTCTAGAAATATGTTAGAAAGATATTTGAAGTATTTTTGTAATCGGCAAACATTAATATTTATCAATTGCATCAAAATGTATATATTCGACATTAATAATCATAATAACGGAGATTTTCTATCTCTGGATAAAAGTTAGTATTAGAAAAAGATTTGGAATATTTTTGTAACATTTTTAATTGTAAAATATCTAGATGCAAAATAACGTTGATACGAATTATATAAATTTTCTATCGAACGTTTAACGAATTAATAATTATAGTAACGACGAACCTTCTCATTTTTTTCCTCCCTCTTATTCTTTAAATTCGTACGAAGTATGTGTTAGCGAAGATGATCGAAAATTTCTCTCTCTCTCTCTCTCTCTCTTTTTTTTTGGTTTCTTTTTTCTCTATTGCTTAAAAAAGATGTTTCACTCATTGTACAGTATAATTAACGTTTATGGACGAATTCAGACACGCGTAGCTGATAAAATCGCGTGTCGTTTTACGTACGATAATATCGTCGTCGTTTATAAGATGACGTGACATTCCTATTTGACGAGGCAAAATAATAACTGCGAAGTACGAAGAAAGAGAAATAAGAATAAGAATAATAAAAAGAAAAAGAAGAAGGAATGAAAGAAGACAAGATCGTGTGTTGGAAGGAGGTCGATAGGACGACGATCTCGTCTCGATTTTAAACATACTTTGCGAGAAATTGTATCTCATCAATTTTTCCCATTTCGATTCTTAAAAGTTACAAAGAAAGAAAAGTTATAAAAAAAAAAAAAAGAAAAGGAAGAAAGAAAGTATACGAAAAAATTCATTCGAAAGAAACTGCTCCCCTTTATTAAATAAAAATAAGGAGAATTAAAAAAAAAAAAATTGAAAGAAAAATAATAATAAAATGTTAATACGATATATAAATTAATATAATATATTAATAAAAAATTTAATATAATAATTGATATAATATATTAAATTATATAATATTATATTAATGTTTTTTCTTTTCTGGAGGGAATTAATTAGAAGAGGATATTCGATTCAAAAGTTTGTTTTTATTTTTGTTTATCATTGGATTTATATATTATTGCGGAATTAATTTTTGCAATAATTGCAAATAATGTAAGTTATTATTTACGTAATATTTTACGTTTACAATAATTGCAAGTAACGTTTTAATAATAATAATTGTAATAATTGTAATAATAATAATAATAATAATAATAATATAGACTCGTCGATGTGGAAGAAAGTAGTAAATTCTAATTCATTAGTAGTAGCCATATAAGATTTTTACATCCTATATAAATCTTCTATCTACATATACATATACATATATATACACATATATATACACTCGTATTCGCATAAATATATCACTATACATACTGTGGCCCATATAAATGGTATCATTAAAATTGACACGACAATTTTTACATCCAACATATATCTTCTATCTATGTATTATATGTGTATCTATGCGCACATGCATACATACATACATACTTTTATATGTATATATATATATATATATATATACATATATATAGATAGACATCTACGTATGTAAAAAATATCTTTATGCAACATAAATAACTATATCAAAATTGAAAAGAAAAAATGGAAATAAAAAAGAAAAAAAAATAAATAAATAAATACATAAACAAATAAATGAAAACACAACAAACAAAAAGAAAATCTATATACATAGTAGTAGTAGTAGTAGTAGTAGTAGTAGTAGTAGTAGTAGTAGTAGTAACAGTAGTAGTAGCAACTTAACGAATCGGACAAAGATCATAGAATACTTTACAATTTATCGATCGAGAAATCTTCGATGCGAGATATCGAATAGTTCGAGACCACACAGTAGTATATCGTTCGACCAACATCATAAGCTCTTCTTCAAAGGAACAGGTTTTTTCTTGGATCGATCAAATCGATCGTTATTATAATAACGAGTATAAAACCGCGATATTTCGAGTAGAAGAAGAAATAAGAAGAAAAAGTGATAAGATAATAATAATGAGGAGGAGGAGGAGGAGCAGAGTGGGAGGGTTTTAGGGGTGGGGGAGACATCGAAAGATGAGTTCGCGACTCTTCGTGCGATTCTTCGAGTTGCTCTTTAAAAAATATATACATTAGATTCATACCAGACACAGTACGTGATGATAAATTAATAGTAATCGTGAGATTACGTGTCAAGTTATTTCGATTCGTTTGCCATTAACTTTACGAGAGATACTCGATTACATCACTGCTCTGTTTAAATAGATACATCAGAGTTCTTTCCCTCTCTCTCTTTCTCTCTCTATCTATCTCTTTATCTATCTATCTATCTCTTTCTAACGTACATGTATACTCCTCTAGTCACGCCTATTTTTTTTTCTTTCTTTCTTTCTTTCTTTCTTTCTTTATTTCTTTATTTCTTTCTTTCTTCTTTTTCACCCTTTTTATTTCTTTCTTTTTTTTTCATATTTTTTTTTTTGCATTCTTTTCTCTGTTTTTTTTTTTTCTTTCTTTCCATTTCTCTTTTCTTTTCATTTCTTTTTTTTTTTCTCCTCGATGTCTTCTAATCGTCGATCGTCGTCCGATCAATCGTCGTGATTAATATTAAAAAAAAAAAAAAAAAAAAAAAAAGAAATTGTTTTGTTATTATCTCTTTTACCTCGATAAATATTTTTATTTGCGAAGATAAAATAAAAGAAATCAGAGATTCCTAATCCGAATCAGAAAGGAATGTTTACATTGGAAACGCGTTCGTTGATATTTCTCATACGAATGTAATTCTTCTCGTGGTGTAATGGTCATCGAACCTCGTGTTTTGTAAGATAATAAAAATTACTCTTAATCTGGCCGAACATCAATGAATAAGGGGAATCGACTCTCTCGTAAATCTTCTTTTCCTTTCGCACTAAATCGTTGAGCTTCGTTTTGAAATATATAACAAAGAAAAAGAAAACATATAAACAAATAAGTAAAAAAGAAATTAATTTCCTTAAAGAATAATCCAACAATACAATAATATAATTCCAAACGATAATACTTTCCTATTAAAATCAATCGATATTTTATCAAAGAAGTT
>NC_057686.1:1801304-1802741 GCF_014466175.1 Vespula pensylvanica
TTCGTACAACAAATTTATTCCAACGATTGAAATTTATAAAACGATATAGAAAAAAACGAGAAAAAGAGAGATTTAGAAATATATATATATATATATATATATATATATATATATTTTTATCTCTCTTTATTAAGATTAGTCGAAACATTCGCATTCAACGTCGTCGATCGTCGTCGATCGTCATCGTTGTCGTTGTCGCGTTGTCATTGTCGTCGATCGTCGTCGATCGTCGTCGTTTGGATATTGCGTTTAGTAATTTTATTCGACGAGAGTGAAGTCATTAATTTACATCTGTCAACGACAGAAAATACGTACGTACTTGCGTACGTAAGATGCGCGTTCTCATTATAAACGTCTGGTTATCGCGATCGCCTCATCAAAATCACGTACAATTTACAGCTCGTCGTTTGACGAGCGTATTCGAAGATCGAGATATGATCGCACGTGTCTAACGATACCTGACTATTAATTTAAACAAACAGGAACGTTCAATAAGTCATCATCCGGGATTTCCAATTGGTTAACACTACAAATCATGAAATTAAATATTAATCGGTAATCAAATAGTAATCGCACCGTTTCCAATCGTTTTTGTTATCTTTATGGGCGGCCATATTAGTTGATACATAATCCACAAATTTTTTATTTCCTTTTTGTTTTATCAAATTTAATTTTTCATTTATTTAGATAATTGATTAATATTGTCAAAGTGTAATTTTGTATTATTATAATGTAATTGTTATTACTTTATAATATTATTATTATTGTTATCTGTTATACTCATATAATTATATCAATATAGTGTATTATTATATTATTAAATAATTATATTAATATAATTAATTAGTATGGAATGAGTTATAGTACATACGTATATACATACATATATACATAACATCTATCTAGTTAATTTATTAATAAACAAAACCACTTTCTTATGATTACACAAATAAATATCTCCAGTTTTTCACCAATAAAAAAAAAAAAAAATAACAATCGATCGAATTAATTAAATTTACGACGAGGTCCAGCCGTTGTGAGATTATTGTAATCCGGTGAAGAAAATTTTCATGAAATTAAATCAATTTGCTAATCCTTGCGATAAGCCTTGTTTTCCTGTCGTCCGTCTCTCTCTCTCTCTCTCTCTCTCTCTCTCTCTCTCTCTCTTTCTCTGGTTACTTATCTCTCTATCTATCTATCTATCTCTATTTATCTCTCACTCCGTTAATCTCAATCTTCTCCTTTAGTCGTCGTTAAGGATTATCTCGAATCACCAGGGAGTTGAATAATTATTCTCTCGTTGATGGAGATAGAAAGTGAAAACGGTGTATGCTTAAGAATATCGGCGGACCGGTCTCTCTTTCTCTCTCTCTTTCTCTCTTTATCTGTCGGTAGTCAAGTTGAAAATGTACGCGAGCTTATTTGCTTACGAGGTCG
>NC_057686.1:1802841-1807841 GCF_014466175.1 Vespula pensylvanica
CTATATACATACAAATGTTCTATGGACACCTATCTATATGTATGTATACGCGCGCATATACACACATATACATACATTTGTGCACGCGTGCACGCGCGTACATCTATTTGATAGTATCTACTTTTTGCGTGTGACGTTGTCGAGATCATCGTGAATGTTCGGATATGGTTATTGCACGGGTCTCTAACGGCAAACGATAAATTTGTCGATTTTAAGATGCGTCGTCCGAATCTTTTCGTGAAACTAAAAAAAAAAAAAAAGAAGAAGAAGAAGAAGAAATAAAAGAAAAAAAAACAGGAAAGAAATGTTCTCGCAAGAGACGTCGTCGATTAGTTGGATAAAATTATATCGAGTTAAGTTTCATCGACTTTTAAAGACGATAAGATGTCGGGCGCAAAAAGTTTCTAAGTAATTATAATAATTTTATTCGATCGTAAAACTACAAATCTAGCCGGTTAAATTGCAAGATCGAAGTCTCATTGCAAATAAATAAATAAGAAATAAATTGTCTCGAAGGAGTGTAATTATTTTATTTTTTATCTTTTTTTATTTTTTTATTTTTTTTATTTATTTTTTTTTTTTTCTAATCGTCTAGGAACTTCTCGACATTGCCGCGTATGCTCTCAATATTTTTTTACCAATTTCTTTTCTTTTTTCTTTCTTTTTCTTTTTTATTTACAATAACTCATACATATTTGTCACATTTGTCACATTTGTATTATTTTCTTAATTATATTACAGATTTTTGATAAGAATAATTTAAATATATATATATATATATTATATATATAATTTTCTTTAAAACGATATTAATTTGTAATCTTCGAATATCTGCTTCTAAGATTCTTTTTAATGCAAACGATAAGTTTCCGAAGGAAGGACGAAGCCTGTGAAATCGGATTAACGCGATAATCGTCGTTGCATCCTGTTTTCAACGTGTTCAGTAATATCATCTAAACATCATCTTGAAACTTGTAAATATCTGCCGCGATAGATATTAAAATCATTTGCATCATTCGCAGTGATTATTGATTTCTTTTTTCGGATCGATATGTTTCACTTTTTTTCTTTTCTTTTCTTATCTTATCGTTTTTGTTTCTTTTTTTTTTTTTTATAAAACTTTTGATTACCATGATTTTTCCTGGTTGATTTCCCTTTTTGTTTTTTGTGTTTCGTTTTTTTTCCTTTTATGGTTTCTTTTTTTATTTTTTTTTATTTTTTTTTTTTTTAATATTTTTTATTTATTTATTTCTTTTGGTTTTTTTCCTATTCCCGAGAAGAAAGTATGGCCAGCGTGGGCGATATTTCATTTTTCCTTTTTGTCGTCTTTTCTCTGAAAGAAAGAAAGTAAAGAGGAAAGGGAGACGCTTGACAGGAAAAAATATTTCATAACGGACAGTACTTAGAACTTTTACTTTATTTTCATTTCTTATTCTTCTCGATTTTTATGCATTTTTTTTTTTTTTTTTAATCCTATTTCAAATTGTTTTGAATTTTGTTTTGATTTGTAGAAAAAGGAAGAAAGAAGCACAAGAGTGAGATTTGGGTAGAAAAATTCGTTGTTGTGATTATTTTTTTCTTTCTCTTTCTTTCTCTTTCTTTCTTTTTGAAAGTGAAAGAATCTTTGAGAAGGTAAAATAGTTTATAATAAATGGTGTTTAGAATTTTGACGCTCTTAGAAACACACACGTTCTTTCATCCTTTACTTTCATTCTTTTCTTTCTTTCTTTCTTTCTTTCTTTCTTTCTTTCTTTCTTTCTTTCTTTCTTTCTTCCGCACTAGTCGAAATAGTTTATAAAAAGGGAAGCTTGCCGTCTAAAGTTTTGGAGTCGCGCCAGTAAACTCGAATATCACGGATATTCATTCGACTTTGGAGCCGGTACGACCAGTTTCATAGGAACCCGACGACCTTCGTTGAAATGTGTAATATAATAGTCGGAATTAATTGGACATTTTTTTGACGACGAAGAACAAATATTCTTGACCACCTACAGAGATGTATGTGTGTGTTGAATATATGTATGCATATGTGTGTATGTGTGTGTGTATGAATATATATATATACATATATATATACATATATATATACATAATAATGTATACGTATAAATATATGTATGTGTGTATATATGAATGTGTGTATGTGTATATATATATATATATGTTATATGTATATATGAATGTATGTATGTGTATGTTGTATATATATATGAATCTGTGCGTGTGTGTGTGTGTGTAATTGTATGATGTATGTATATGTGTATATATATATATGTTGTATGATGTATGTGTGTGTGTGTATACTCAAATTATCTTTCGTTAATCTCCAATATCTATCTTTGCTCTTCATTGCTCAAGAAATATCGATAAAAAGAACAATTAATGAGAAAAATATTTGTATTCTTTTTCTCCCATTTTTTCTTTTCTTTTTTTTTTTTTTTTCTTACTTTGTGAGAAATTTCGAAGTAATCACTCGAAGGATCTTTTGCGAGAAAACGAAAAAGAAAAAAAAAATTTTCTCCGTTATCTTCAATACTTATCTTTATTTTTTGTTTCCTAAAAAAGCAGGAGGAAACAGAAAAAAAAAATTCTTTCTTTTTCTTTCTGTTTTTGTTTTTTTGTGAGAAATTTCGAAGAAATCGTTCGAAGGATCTTTCGCGAGAAATCTATATATATATATATATATATATATATATATATATATATATATAAAAGAAATCTGCATTATCTCCGATATCTGTCTTTTTTTTTCTTCTTCAAAAAAGCGAAGACGAAGAAAGAGAACAAATAATAATTAATTTATCGAAAAATGTATTTAAAATTTATTGGCCTCAGAATTATTTTTAACGATGGGAAAATCGTCGACGACGATCGTAAACAAACATATATCGATTTCTATGAAGAAATTAACAAAATAAATAAATAAATAAATAAATAAATAAATAACAAAAGAAAAATTCCTTAAAATGGCTGGTTAATGTGTTCCCATATCGAGAATCTTTTTTATGTACGTCATTTTAACTGGGAACAAGTAGTATATAACAGTAGTAGTTGTCGTCATTGGTATTGGAAACATGGTTTACGGGCCACCCAGAAGTCCTCCATTGTTGTATCATTCACACACACACAAACACACATATTGTAAAAATAAAATGTGAAACGCATTGCGTCCATCTTCGTGAAGTGGATTTATTTAATAATTATTTCTTTAGTGAAGATTTATTTAATAATTATTTGAAATATGATAAATAAAAGAAACATAGTCATAGAATATTCGATAATAAGTTTGATGTGTGTGTATGATGTAAGTATGTGTATGTGATATGCATATCTATATGTTTATGAACGTCTGATATCTCAAGTTGATCTGATTTAGAAAGAAAGAAAGAAAGAAAGAAAGAAAAAAAACTTCAAGGATGGGCCTTGAAAAAAAATTCCTAAGTCACTCATAAAAATCAATTAACAACGAACTACAGAAGCGATGGATCGTAAAATCTCTTTAGGCGGATAGAAGGGAGCCGAATGGAGGAGTACGAGAGAGAGAGAGAGAGAGAGAGAGGGAGGAGGATCATTGTAAACCAAAAATTCTCAAGTGATTTTTTGTTTGAAGCTGCATTTAAAACCCTGGATTCCTTAATAAAAAAATTAAACAACCTTAAGAAGATCAGCTTCTGTTTTAGAATACATAACTAGAACAACATCGTTGATAACGTTGTTGTAACTCGATATTTTTTTTTTTTTATATACTTTTCTTTAAATTACAAACATTCTGATCCTCAACTTAGGAACTCTTCTAATTCCCCAAATCTAGGAACTTTTTTGCTTGTACGTCTCGTTGCACTTATATCTTGCAATCATCAAAGCTTTTACAAAATAACAATGTACATGTTCTATATCGTTTCGATTATCATCGAGAAGAACCATATACGCACACAAACTAAACTAAACTAAACTAAACTAAACTAAATTAAACTAAGCTAAATTAATCTAAAGTATATTAAACTAAACTAAACTAAACTAAACTAAATTAAACTAAGTAAAACTAAATGTGCATTGCGGGGGCGATCTGTGCTTACGATTTGCATTTGAGAGTTCCTATAAGCTTACTCTCGAGCTCTCTTGTCTAAGAGAAAGAGGGAGAGAGAGAGAGAGAGAGAGAGAAACATGGGGCACAAAGACGGACTTCAGGGTTACCGAGAACTCTCGGTAAGAGCGTCGTTTTTCTCCTGTCTCCTTCTACCTCTCTCTCTCTCTCTCTCTCTCTCTCTTTCTCTCTTTCTCTTTCTTTCTTTCTCTCTTTCTTTCTCTCGAACCTCTTATATTCTCTTTTTCCCTCATCGCAAACGCTGCCAACGACCTCGAAGTTCTCCGCACGAAGATCTCATCGACCTTTTCGACGAGCCCGATACGTTTTTCACTAACCCTCCGACCAACCCCTCTTCTTTTTTCTTTTATATTTTCTTTTCTTTTTTTTTTGTTATTTTTTTTTATTTTTTTGCTTTCTTTTAATTTCCTCTTTTTCTTCCTCAGTTTGAAAAGTTGTTGAAAAAAATAGTGGCTTGAATATGAGAAGAAAGATTGGAGGGGTGGTACTTTGGGATGTTTAGTTCTACATGAAGTATTATAGTTTTTAACGTGTGTATTTTGTATTTTTTTTTTTTTTTTTTTTTTTTTTTTAGTTTTATTTTATATTATATCTCATACGAATGGAATTAATTAATTAGGAAGTTAATGTCGAAAATCTGTCGAATTTTTTGATTACGATACTACTCTCTTTTTCTTTCTCTTGTTTATTGTTTAATTATATATTATATTACATGTATGTATGTATGTATGTATGTATGTATATAAGATTTATATACCATAATTTTCGCGATATAAATTTTTGTTGAAATATAAAAAAAAAAAAAAACGAAAAAGTTTGATTGGAACGTAATCATTAATGAACAATTATATAATCGATAAACGATTAACGAATTTAATTAATAATAATAGTTTAT
>NC_057686.1:1813018-1815518 GCF_014466175.1 Vespula pensylvanica
CTTCCATTATTTTATTCTTATTCTCGGCAAGTACGGAATGCAAGCGTAGGTGGGTTTAACGTGGGCGTCCTCCTTGTCTAGCTCAAGCGCACGCGTGTCCCCATGTTACGTAGAAGAAACCTAGGATATTGTCTCTTTCAACCAATCTATATCATATAATATATATTACATAAATGTTATATAAATAATTTCATTTTTCTTTCTGGTATCTCTTCCGAAGTTTTCCAACATAAGGAAGTGAAGAGATAGAGTGAGATAGAGGAAGTGAGATAGAGAAGATCAATAACAAGTTTTTAAAAAACATATATATATATATATATATAAAATTGTATAAGAAGTTAATATTTATTTATATTTAAACATTAACCGTACTATTACTGACTGACACAATTAAAATTTATTAAGATTAAGTAATAAATAAATAAATAAATAAATAAATATATTTACATATCGGTATGTAAATAAAAATTTGTTTTCAAGCTAATTCTCATATATACATGTAAATGAATAAATAACAAACAAAACGATATAATTTGAAAGATACTTATCTAACAATTGATAACAATTTATACGTACGTATTTGAAAAAAAAAAAAAAAATGCATGAAACGTAAAAATTAATGCGAATATATGAATATGAAAATAAAATTTCACAAACTTCGACTGCTCGAAACAGAAGGAAATTGAAAGAGATTGGCGGGGATAGGGTGGGGAGTGGGAGGGGGAGTGATAGTGTTGAAGAAACAGGTGAAGGTGGGGAAAAAGGATATAGATAGACGGTCGTACGTGTAAAATGTATTAAATTCGTTTGTTATCCCTTTTAGACGGGCCACATGAGAACTTCCAGCGGAAGTTACTTCATTAAACCGGCCGAGCATTGGCGCGAGAACGAGAAGGATTCAATGATGGCATCCTCCTTGCAACATGCTATCTACCGGGTGCGTCCTCCCACTGAGTCAACCTCGTCCAACGAAATTGACGAGGATCCTACTGACGGTGTTCGCAATTGTGCTGTCATTGGTAAGATCCTTTTCGCTTAATTCTTTTTTCTTCGTATTCGTTTCTTTCTTTCTTTCTTTCTTTTTTTTTTTTTTTTTTGTTCGTCTTTCATTCCTTTCATCTCGTTTTATTTCTTATTTTAAGCTAAGAAATTATCCCTCGTCTCTTCTCGGGGGAAAAAGAAAAAAAAAAAAATATGTTTATTTCGCTGCATATTCTCTTAAAGAAGAGTTAGTTTGTTTTTTTACGAATGTTTCTTGTATTTTGATTTTTTCTTCTTTTTTGAAAGGGGATGATCGTTAAGATTTTTCTTAAAAAACTGTGCGGATTTTTTTTTTTTTTTTTTTTTTTTTTTTTTTTTTTTTTTTTTTTTTTTTTTTTTTTTTTTTTTTTTATTTATTTCTTTTCTTTTTTTATAACTAGAAATTATCTCTTGCTTCTAAAAAGAAGAAAAGATGTATCTATATTTTTCTGCAGTGATCCAGAAGAAAGAAACAAAAAATTTAATTCATTTATCAGTAAAATAATATATACATGTATTTGTATATATGTGTATGTATATATTATATATGCATATATATATATATATATATATAATCAATACACATTGATTTATATATATTATATTGATATATGTATATATATATATATATATCGTTAAAAATTTTTATTATAGATATCGATATTCTATATACAGTTAAAAAAAAAAGTATTAAGTATAAAATACTACAAAATTCCAAGATTTAAATTAATCGAGCGAATTGCGTCTTATTCTCTAATACACATACACACGCACACATCTAATAAAAATATTGTAAGGTCGATTGATATTCAACATTGAAATTATTTTGATATTATGAATCAAGTTAGCATAAGACGGAGAAGACGTCCGCACCTGTCGTATGTTCGTTCGAAATACGCGTTCTGAAATATCATGTAAGAGTAACGAATTTATATGGGCGTAGGAAGTTACACGCACACATACATATATATACACATACGTACGACAGCTACAAGAAAACGGGGATACAACGGAAAGAGAGAGTTAACGGAGAGAAAGAAAGACAATGAAAAAAAAAAAAGAAAAATAAAAGAAAAAGAAAAATAAAAAGAGAAATCGAAGGGTTGGTGCATTCACCGCCGAAAAAAAATTAATAATGCATGTACCCAATCTTATGGTGTACACACACACACACACACACACACACGCACGCACGCACGTACGCACATGTATGTAAGGATGTATATGTACATATATAAGTATATACATACATATACGTATATAAACGGACGTATGTATATATATATATATATATGTATGTACGTATGTATGTATGTATGTATGTATGTATGTATGTATGTATGTATGTATGTATTACAAATCTTTCTCTCCGAAATGGTTTTATTCATGACCCGAGTACATACTGTTTCTTTAAAACAGCCACTGTGTTGTACATACAACAAACCGAGGGAAAATATTCGTCTCTCGGCGACGTATAATA
>NC_057686.1:1818018-1823166 GCF_014466175.1 Vespula pensylvanica
TGATATCGAAACACGATCTACATCGAAGTAAACGTATCCTACGACACTTATAGTCTTTCTCTCTCGTACACACTCTTCCTCATTCTTTTTTCCTCTTTTTATCTCTCTCTCTCTTTCTTTCTTGTACAAGTATAAGCATGATTTCATTCATTTATAACCGGCTTCAACAACATCACGGCATCACAACATCAGCACCCAGGAACACGAGCAGGAGCATGGGCATGAGCACAAGCATGAGTATAAGCATGAGTATGAGCATCAGCATGATCATGAGCAGGAGTAGCAGGAAAAAGATGGTTACATATATACGAATAAGAGCGATGTACCGATCTTCGATGTTATCGTGGCTATTAGATCGAACCATGTTCAACGGGAGAAATTATCTCGATATATATATATATATATATATATATATAGTATGTGTGTGGATATGAATATATATGTATATTTAAATATAAAGATGCATATATATAATATGTAATATATATGTATATTTAAATATGAATATACATACACACACACACACACACACACACACATATATATATATACTACGTATTTTGGAGGAGAAAAGAAAAGAAAATAAAAAAAAAAAAATCAAAGAAGATATAAATAAAGGAGAAAAGATGATCGTCCTTATGATCCCGAAGGAATCATAAGGATGCAAAGAAGGGATGCATAAGGCCGGAAAATCGCAGCTTTGGAGATCGACGAACCATGCTCGTTTCGTTCCTCCTCCTCCTCTTCTTCCTCTTCCTCTTCATCTTCCTCCTACTTCTTCCACCTTTCTTCGAGGAATCAGCCCTCCGGCATGGTAAACCTGTTAAGCTTCAGATGAGCCCGCAATCAGGCACGAATTTCGAAGGAACGAGGAACCTTCTCTCTCTCTCTCTCTTTTTTCTTTTTCTCTCTCACTCATTGTGTATATCATCCTGCGAAGAGAAAACTACCGTGTCCGTTCGTAACACTCTCATGCCATTGGAATTTTACCTGGAGGAACAGAGAAAAAGGATCATGGAATTCCTAATTCGTTTCGTTTCGATGATTACGTCGTAATTAAGTCTCTCTTTCTCTCTATATATACGTGTGTGTGCGTATGTGTCTTACACACACTTACTTTCTGTCTAACGAGACAGGGAAACCTTAATGATAAATTGCAAAGTTAAAAGTATTCATTATAAAATTATTTTCATTTATCAATGTAATACATTTTTTTCTTTTTCTTTTTCTCTCTTTTTTCTCTCTCCGTCTCTTTTCTTTTTTTTTTTTTTTCTTCTTTTTTTCCTTTTTATCATCGGACAACAAAAAGTAATAAAAGTAGTCGATCGATCAATCTTATGTAAAATAGAAATTTTTTTAATAAGATTTTTTTTTTTTTTTTTTAATAAATCGAAATAGATAAAATTCTATGATTAAGATTAATGTCAATTCGATTTGATATTGTCCTTCTATCGTTTTTTCTCTTCGATCAAAATTTCAATGTAAAATTTTGCTAAGTATTTATATCATTAGTGTGTATAAAGTTGAGAAAGTAACGTTTATGGTTCTTTTCGTTTCAACGATTTACGTTGTAATTAAATCTCTCTCTCCCTCTCCTCCCCCCTCTCTCTCTCTCTTTCTCTCTCTCTTTCCCAGATAAAAATTTCTTTATAAAATTGTGGTAATAAAACTTTACAAAATATTTATTCATTCGTGTATAAAGTTAAGAAACTAATGTCTATGGTCTTCTCGTTTCAACGATTTACATTGTAATGAAATCTCTTCCCCCCCCCCTCTCTCTCTCTTTCTCTTTTTAGTGGATTTTGACTGACATCATCGATACGAATTTCCCCGCTAATTTCGAAGGCGGTCACCGATCTAAATCTTTATTTAATATTACGATAGACTTTGAAGAAATGTTTATATCATAATGTATGAAGTTACGGAACATTGTAAATAAATTGATGATGATGTATCTACCTCTATATATACGTATATTATCTTACTTATATACGTACATGGATACAATACCTATACATATACATACGTACATATATATATATATATATATATATCCTATGTATATAAAGAACGAAGGAGAACATAAAGCTAATGGAGAACATGAGCGATTACAAGAATGTAATTACACAGCCTTCGGCTCTGTGTTCTTTCTTTACTCGTTCGAATTTCAATCGTTATTAACCTCCTCGATGTATCGGACTACGTGATCGCGAACATGGTCCGTACATAGAAGCGAAGGTGGAGATGAAGATGAAGTTGATGGTGAAGGGAAAGAAGGGAAGAAGAAGGTGGACGATGTAGAAAGAAGAAAAGGTCTTTAAGGGCCCACCCTGGATGAGAGATGCGCCCTCCTGCCGCGCCCTTCATTCCTTTTCAAAAATCTTGTCGATCTTCCATTTTGTAATCTTTAACTTTCTTAACATGCTTTGTACATGGTTATTTTAATTCTTCTTTAATGTGTATATATATATATATATATATATATATATATCTAAATCGTATATATATATATATATGTATGTGTATGTGTGACAAAAGTAACTTACTTATATATTATTATTATTAGAAGATAACACGATTTTCAGATAAATATATCAGAAAGGGGGGGGAGGGTAGAGGTAGAGGTGATTGATCGATCGATCGATCGATCGATCGATAGATGCTCTTCCTGCAAACCTGTACTTACTAACTAAAGTATATCATTAACTATAATTACTTATTATATTATATTATACAGATTATTTTATAATACTTACTCTATATTACTTATTATATATGGTATTAATATTATATATAATAAGATCGTATATATATATATAGGTATATAACAATTATATATTAATAGTATTTATAATAAGTATAGAGTAATTTTTGTAAAATAATATGTATGTGTATATATGTATATATACACACGTGTAAATACATATATAAAAAGAAAGAAAATATATAGATAATATTTAATGGAAGAGTACGCTTCAGTTAAATAATATAATATATACATATATTAAAGTATAGAGGCGATCTATATCGATCCATCGATCCATCCATTTGATATCAATCGATCTATCGGAGTTGGCAGACCGCACGGCGCCCCGAATGAGCTTGCGCACGCGCTTATCTTCAGATGAGAATGCGTCAAAGAGAAAGAGAAAGAAAGACGACGACAACGTACCTCTCTCTCTCTCTCTCTCTCTCTCTCTCTCTCTCTCTCTCTCTCTCTCTCTCTCTCTCTCTCTCTCTTTCTCTCTATACGAAGCGAGAGATCGATCGATCGATATGCAAAAGTCATTGACTCGGTTCGATCGGCCCAGAATAACGGACACTGTAATCGAGATCGAACTCACGCCATGGTCCTATCTTCTCTCGTATACTCATATACAGGCACTCGAGTACATATGTGTAGATATATGCGTATATATATATATAGGTGTGTGTATGTATATATATATATATATATTAATACACACAGCAATATATATGTATACGTAAACATTCGAGTTTTGCTGTCCACTTCTCTCAGATATGCGTTCGAAAGATCGATCAAGAGCAAAGCCTGTTATTACAGGTTGTGATCGAAATGACAGACATTACTCGATCTCTTTCGATTATTATCGAACGGTCTTGAAATAATCGACTAGTGCCCTTTCTTTCTTTCTTTCTTTCTTTCTTTCTTTCTTTCTTTATTTCGTACTTGTTTTATTTTTAATCTTTTTTATTTATTTTTATTTTTATTTTTATTTTTATTTTATATATATATATATATATAGTTTTTCTTAATGATTATTACAATGGTAGATCCTTTAATGGCGTTACTTTAATCCACTGTATTTTTTTTTTTTTATATGTATATTGGATTAATGAAAAAGAGAGAAAAGAAAAGCGAAAAGAATAGATTATGTAAAATTTTATATACGAAATAATAATTAATGTTTGTTCATTTAATCGTTTGTTAAATCAAATTTGTTGACGTATCTATGAAATATATATTATATAATATGAAAGTTATAATATTGCTATATTAATTTTTATGTTGTATTAATTACTATACTTACTATTCTAAAAATAATAATATTACTTTCGTCTGATTAAGTATAATTTGCTGTTGAAATATTTACATAAAAAATTTTCGTATATACGGGAATCATGTAATTAAGTTTCCGTTGATAAAACGATACGACGAAAAAAAAAAAAAAAAGAAAAATATATATAAAAGTCTCGAAATCTGTCAATCTTCGAAGTTACATGATATTATAGCAAAGATTATAATATCTGTTTCTAGAAGTTAATTATGAGAGAAATCGAATATAATCGATCTTTAACTATCCCTCAATGATTTTAAATCTCCCGCCTGTTTTCCTCGCTCGTTTCAAATCGTTTAATAATAATCATTCGAAAGTTATCTCTTTCATACCTTGTAATTTTCTTCTGGTGAAAGTATCTTTCAGATATCTTTAATATTTTCCAATAGGTTTCTTCCTTTTTCTTCTCTTCTTTTTACTTTTTTTTTTTTTTCTTTTTAATTTTTTTTATATATTTCTTTCTTTTTTTGAAACCAAAAGACAGACAAGTTTCGTGTTCAGGACGATAAAATTGAAGAATAAAATGAAATATAAAAATAAAAAAGATACAACAAAACTTTCCGAACGTACTTATATATATGTGTACGTACACATAGTTGCATATTTATATATTTATATTTATATTAATTTACATAATATATAATACTTTATATTACAACAATACATTTACATACACACATACACATGTTTATATATTTACATATTTATATTTATATTAATTTACATAACATAACGTACACTTACGCACATATCCAACATTCTCTCTCTCTCTCTCTCTCTCTCTCTCTCTCTCTCTCTCTCTCTCTCTCTCTCTCTCTCTCTCTCTCTCTCTCTCTCTCTCTCGCATATATATAAATACATACGAATCAGAGATCGGTTAGAATTCTAAGGTAAATCACTTCACGCCCGTATAAGAATGTTCTCTCTTATGGGGATTTGTGTTCTCGCGAGCGCATACTTACCTTCGACCCCTGAGCTCGCTTTCTCGTTGGAATTCCATAATCTTTCGATCGGCTTCTCGACGCTTACGATGTGCCTCTTTCTCTCTCTCTCTCTCTCTCTCTCTCTC
>NC_057686.1:1823330-1825642 GCF_014466175.1 Vespula pensylvanica
CTCTCTTTCTATCTTTCTTTCTCTCTTTCTCATTCTGTCTTTCTCGTCGATTACGTCGTACAAGAGAGAGCTCGTAGAACAACAGTAGGTAGAAGAGAAGGATGAGGAGGTGGAAAGTGGGAAGAGACATCTCTGTTGCATATATTTTTTTAGGGTGGTTGAGAGAAAAAAAAAAGAAGATAAAAAAGAAAGGAAATACCTCGGGAAAAGATTAAAAAGATTTCGAGACGTCTGCGTGCATTTTCTTTTTTCTTTTTTTTTCTTCTTCTTTTTCTTTGTTCCCTCTAACTTCTTTTTTAATACTCCTTAGATCTCTTATTTATTATCGGATACTTTCTTTTTTTATTTATTTGTTTATTTATACCTTTTATCCTTATTTCTCTTTCTTTATTTCTCTTTTTCTTTCTTTTTTTTTTTTCTTTTTTTTTTCTAACGCGTTTACGTGTATAATAATCGTAATGATTAATTTCGAGGGATATCAATTGTTTCGATATATATATATATATATATTATATTTTTAATTTTAATTTTTTCAATATATATTTGGATATACTTACTATTTTTATTAGATTCGTTCTCTACAAGAATCTTGTCATATTTCATATTCCAAATATATGTGTTATATTTATAAAATTTTACTTCACACACACATATATATATATATATACACATACGAAAAAAAATTTATTAATATATTTATATGATAAAATAAATATAATAGATATAACATATATATATATATAACAATAAATAATACACACATATATATATATATACGTATATGTGTGTTGTGTGTAAAGTTTCTTTTTATTTTTTTTTAATTAATACGAAATCGAAAGTTCGAACCGATGTCATGAATTTATATCTTAAAAGCAATCTCGTATTTTTTTTTCTTTTTTTTTTTTATAAACAAGATCAGATTCGAATCGTAAGTGTGTATAAAAATTCAGCTTTATAAGAGACGCGTTTCTCGATGATGGCCGATGCTTCGAAGATATCCTGAAAATATATCTTAAAGACGTCTTTGTTTCCACTGTAACAGGAATAGACACGTCTTTCGCCTTGGCACGAAAAAAGTTTATATCGAATGTGGTTGGCAAGTAACTCGATCGGTGGTATTTACCTTCGTTCCTTATTTCAAAAATTTCTAACATGGTACATCGTAAAATAAATTAATAAATCGTATCGTATCTTTTTCTTTTTGTTTTCTTTTTTTCTTTTTATATATAAAAAGATTATTATCTTAAGATGTTAACGTATTAAGAAACGAATACATAGATATCGATAGATATCTAGATATATACATTTCTATGTATTTATAGATATGTATGTATACGTAAATATTATTCTATTACAAATACATATATGTTGTATATGAATATATTTCAGTGATAATTAATATGACGATTGCATATGTATGTATGTATGTATGTATGTACGTATATATGTATAAATATATGCATATGTTTGAATGTACGAGTAATGTGTGTGTGTGTGTGTGTGTGTGTGTATTAGATATAAATATATATGTATATTTTCATACGTAATTTGTACGATGAATATGTGTAGACGGTTTGGATGATTTCAAGTGGGAATTCATATATTATTTTTATGAGATGTATATATGTACGTACGTGTATATATATATATATATTCATATATTTCAATGATAGTATACATGTATATATTCGTACATAATTCGTATACTGCATATTTGTGTGTGTATGTGTGTACATATATTTCTCTGATGAGTATGTATATATGTGCGATGAGTAAAAGCAACGTTATAAGAAGAAGAAAAATAAAAAGAGAAAGAAAAAGAAAAAGAAGAAGAAGAAAAGAAGACAGAGAACGAAAATACTTAAGAAGAGTGAGTGTTTTTAACGAACATCCATCATATCGGGCTACTTTCGCAGCTCGTAGATTAGAAGAGAGTATAATTTTCTTCTCCTCTCTGGATGCCCAAAAGGTGCCAGAAGGCTTCAATATCGACAAGCCTGTTAGTTAGCTTTTTTCTCCAGATATGTACGTTTAAACTTTTTCCATCTTTTTTTTTTTTATATATATATATAATAAATTTATATATAAATTTTATATATATATAATATATATATAATATAATATTTAATATGTAATATATATAAATTATTTTTTATATATATTTATACATATAAAATTTATAAATATATATAAATTTATATGTCAAAATTTCTTTTATTTGTGATTAATATGAAATTCTTTTGTGTGTGTGTGTGTGTGTACACATGTATGTACATATTTACATTATATATATTATATATAATATATATTAT
>NC_057686.1:1825809-1832062 GCF_014466175.1 Vespula pensylvanica
GAGAGAGAGAATAGGAGAGAAGATCTAAAGGATGATTTATATTTCTTTTATCATCGCGAAAAGTTAAAAGGCACACCTGTATCTTGGCTACTAACAGGTAGTCGACGACTAAAATCGTTCGGATAAAAAAGAAAAAAAAACAGAAAAAGACAGACTGACAGAAAGAATAAGAGAGAGAGAGAGAGAGAGAGAGAGAGAGAGAGAGACAGAGATAGCATGTGTCAGCGATATGGAGAATAAATGACGTGCCATTAAATGACGAAAGGATTCGTCTCTTCTCGACAGGATCAAAGATTTCTATCGGTCGATAAAATCTACGATGGCTTTTTTCATGGTCCATTAATAAAAATCAGACTCCAATAGAAAAAGAAAGAGAAGAAAGTATGAAAAGTATAGGGTGTGTCAAAATTCTCTGCAAATTGATGAAAAATTCTTCGATGAATTTTAAGAATTAATTATCATCTTCTCGAGACCATTCTATGGTGCTAATAAATTTTTTCTTTTTTATTACACATAATAAAATTATAAACATTCCTTGTAAAATTACGTGTCTAATTTTTGTATCTGATATATCTCGAAAAGAGGAGTAATTAATTTTTGAAATCGTTCGAATACATTCGACCCGCTTTGCAGTGTTCTCATGTTGCATAATTCGTTAATAAAAAAATTAGACTTCGATAGAAAAAGAAAGAGAGAGAGAGAGAGAGAGAAATACAAGGTGACTCAAAAAAGTCTCTAGATTAATCAACAAATCTCCTATGCATAATACGCATCTCTAAAAATCAATTACTATGTTTTGAAACCTTTCGAAATTAAAAAAATATATATATCTATTAATATATATTCAATAAAAAAATATTATTTCTTATTGAACATTTTTTTTTTCTTTTTTTTTTTTTTTTTTTTTAGAATAATAAAATAATAGACCTTGTTTGTAAAATTGCTATGGCCAATTTGCGAACTTCGAATAGATCTAAAATAAAATAGAATCAATTGATTTCAGAAAAAAAGAAAAAAAGAAAAAATTAAAAAAGAGAGAAGAAAAGAACAAAAGAAAAAAAAAAGAAATCTTAAAGAACTTTTGATCCCCATTCCTGCGTATCCTTTCATTTCGTCGATTTAAAACCATCGCAATTGAAGACTTCTCGTTTGTAAACGTTCGCCCGACGCGTCTAGAGTCAATTTTAAACTGACTCGCGAAAAACTTTTGCTTCTGTCAAGGTCAATTACGTTGCTTCGTGGCCAACCATAATTCATAAAACGCCGTTTTTCTCGTAAACCCGTAAAAAGATTTACGAGCACGTCTTTTTCTCTCTCATTCCGTTTTATTCTCTCTCTCCTTCTCTTTTTTATTTTTTTTTTCTCTCTTTTTTTTTCTCTCTTTTACGTATCAATTAAACTTGTTCAGTCCCAACGTTTCTTGGTACACGAGAGAGATCTTTTTTTATTATTACAGTAGTTAACCATTCCGATTTATTCTCTTGTTTCCATGAACACCATCAATACTAATATCTCTCTCTTTTTCTTTTTCTTTATTTCTCTCTCTCTCTCTCTCTCTCTCTCTCTCTTTTTGTGTGTGACTAATATCTCATCTTATAGAATAGAAGATCCATAAAGCAATGTAAAGGATAATAAAAGGAAATCGTTTCGTGTGTGTGTGTGTTCACCTTTCATTTAAGATTTATTTCATTAAATCTCGAACGTATTTATTGAGTTAATATAAATATTTCAAAAAGTTTAAGTATCTGTCATGGGGGTATTTAAATTTATCGATTTTATCCGCATGTCCAGGTAAACCCCGAAGATATTTTCGATTTAAAAAGGAGAGAGGAAAAAGAAAAGAAAATATCTGAGAATACTTTGGAACAATCTTTTTTTTTTTTGTACATACGTGTACGCGATCTACACGTTTTCAATAAAAAATATTAATAAATAAATAAATAAATAAATAAATAAATAAATAAATAAATAATGATAAGAATTTTTCGAGGGGGAAAAGATTTTTTAAATTTATATGTACATGAAAAGAATGGAGAAAGAGAAAGAATCTCTGTGAATTTGTCGAAAAAAGAAAAAAGGAAGAAAAATTCTAAGACAATGTACATACGTTAACGGCATTATTTATTATCTTCTTATTCTTTAACGAAGTAGTTACTGTCTCTTACCAATGCATACATACATACATACATACATACATACGTACATACATACATATATATATAATTACACAAATTTACATCATATATACATCATACATACATACATACATACATGGATGGATGGATGAATGGATAAATATATATATATATATCTGCATATACATGTGCAATATATATACATCTGCATAAAAGAGATATAATGGCTGTAAAGCGTGAATGTCGTAATTGGTAGGAGAAAGGCGAAACGTTTAGACAAAAGTCTGGATGCCACCACGGTCCTTGTGTTCAAGTCAAGTTGGAAAGTGCAGGACATTGAAGGAAAACGTGGAAAGAATATGATCTTGACGTTGGATTTAACAAAAAGAAAAAAAAAAAAAGAAAAAGAAAAGAAAAAAAAAAAAAGGAAAAAGAAGGAAGAAAAAAAGATTTACGTCAAAGTCCTTTCTGCTACAAGGATAACTACTTATTAGAGAATTATATTACTTACATGAACTAGTTATAATAAAAAAAATAAATAAATAAATAAATAAAAAAGTGATTAAAATATTGAAATTGATTAAATAAGAAAAATTTAATTTTGATGGATCCGATGATCCACGATCCATAATTCATGATTCTTAACATTAACATAAAAAAAAAAAAAGAAGGAAGAAATGCAGAAAGAAATGATCTCAAAATCGATTAAATAGGAAATTAAAGAAAATTTAATTTTTGTCGATCGAACGATCCCTGATCCATAATTTTTAAAGAATTACAATTAATTAAAAATGAAAGAAAAAAGAAGTGATCGTAAAATCGATTAGATAACAAATTAAAGAAAAATGTCATTTCACTGGATCGAACGGTATCCGTGATTCTACGAGCGGGAAATTATCTCGGCCTTATCATAAATGAATGAAATATGTTTTTATTGGATTAATTGATCAATAGAATAATTATTTTATATCTCCACTTTGCTCAAATCCGTTTATCCGATCTATGAGATTAATTTTTTCCGCGAACGAACGATCGAGAGGAAAATTATTTTACCCTTTCCACCATTTCATCGACACCATAACAAAAAAAGAAAAGAAAAAAAATTCCACCACCGTCGATCTATCATTCAATCTGAAATGTATTTCCACAAATAAAATAGTTTCATCTATTTTCCTTCCGTGCCGCCATCATTAATAACAAATTCCATTACACGAATTAATTACAAATATTTTTCTTCGATCGAACGATCAATAATGAGATAATTATTTTATCATACGATTACCACCGAACAAATTCTCCAACGTTTTATCCGATCTATGAGTATTATTTTTTCCACGAACGAACGATCGAGAGGTAAATTATTTTACCCCCTACCCCTCCACCCTCCCCCATACACGTCCCAACAATCGACAAAAATTCCAACACCGTTGATCTATGATTCAATCTGAAATGTATTTTTCATAGATCAATCCGATAAAATAGTTTTAACATTACCACTACTATCACCAATTCCATCAAAAATTAATCAAATTGATTTTCCTCGATCAAGCGCGATTCATGATGGTAATTATTTAAAATCTCGCTATCAACGAAAATTCCACACTCTCTGTCAATCGTTGATTCCTTGAAAACGTAATTTTCACCGATCGAAAGGATAATTGTTTTAATCGTTCGATCGATAATCCTCTTCTTCTCATCCTCTTCCGCCATTAAAATAATCCGCCAAGAAATCTCGATCTTTCGTTCGTTATAAATCTTCGTCGTGATTCATTGAAATATTTCCTGTTCGTGGAATTGTACAATAGCAATGACTAAGATATTTCAAACGATACAAGGATGACACGTAGTATGGTTTAATCTTTTTGTTATTTCGTTAGAAGATCGATCCGCCGATCTATCCATCCATCCATCCATCCATCGATCGATCGATCGATAGATCAATTTTCTCGGCTCGTTAATTTCCTATCTCGAAGATGCTTCGACACTTCTGTCGCATGTAATCTTACTAACTTATCTATGCGCATAATACATAGGTACGTGGATACGTAAGTAAGTGTATATACATATATAAATATATAAAAGTGTATAGCTTACATATATACAGGTATATGCAAGTGTAAGAACGTAAGAACGCGCGAGCGTTGATTATATACATATATGTCGAATCGATCGGAATGATGTGGGTTAATCGATTTCACGAAAGTATTTGCGCAATCGTCGCGGATCGCCGGACAAGTTATCCGAAGGAGAGCGGAAGATCGATCTCGCGTGCATTCAGGGCCGCATTTATACTTTTAAAGGGCTCGTCTTTCTGAAGTAATGTCGTCATCGTGAGAACTCGAACGAACACTTGTTCGTTTTAATTAAAGAAAATTTGATTGTACAAAAAAATCTAATTTTTATCATTTATTATTATTATTATTATTATTACTACTACTACTACTACTACTACTACTACTACTAGTACTACTAGTATTACTATTACTATTATTATTACTATTATTATTACTACTATTACATTACTAGTACTATTACTATTACTACTACTAGCACTATTATTATTATTATTATTATTATTATTATTATTATTATTATTTAATTTTCTCAAATTTTTAAGTATATACGTAACGTTATATGAAAGCGATTTTTTTGCTTTCTCTTCTCTTTCTTTTTTGTTTTTTTTTTTTGTTTTGTTTTGTTTTTGAGTGGAACAAAATAAATTAAAATAGTTTTTCTTCACTTAAAGAGATAAAGAGATAGAGAAAGATAAAGAGCAAAAAGTTACACGCCTTAATACAATTTATGATAAAGACGGCCCTGTGCGTGTTCGCATATCGAAAAATTCGAAACGAAAAGCACACAACGAAGGACGCAACGAGATATATGTATGCACGTGTGTATATATATGTGTATATACGTATATATAAACGTACACATATATGTATATATTATATACTATCTAGAGACAAGGCCTTTAACAGTTTCCTCCTTTAATAATAGATCGAAATAGAAACGATGCGTGTTAATCGATCTGACGAGTCGACCAGTCGATCGGTGCGAGATCACGCGTCTAGAACTAACGCGCAAGTTATCTTCTTTATTTATTTATTTATTTTTTTTTTTTTACTTCATTCTCTCGTAATTTTTTTCTTCTTCTTTTCTTTTTGTCTTTTTTATTTCTTTTTTTTTTTCGCTCCTATCATCGATCGACGACCAAGTCTAAACTCGCAATTATGTCAAACGTGTATTTAATCATTGATCGATCGATCGAGTTGATTGGAGCGCTCGATAAAACGTTGTTTCATAATATTTCATAATGTTCTTAGGTTAATAATTGTATACGCGTATGTGTGCGTGCGTGCATGTGTGTATATATGTATGCGCATACGTGCGTGTGTGAAAGGTTAACGAAAGAATCGCGATTTATAATAAATTCGTTATATGATCTACGTTTGATATATGATTTACGTTTGAGATGATTTCATTAGAAGTCGTCGATCGTAGAAGGATCGATGGGTCGATAGAGCGATCGATCGATCGATCGATCGAATTGCATCGTTATTTATTTGAACTTATAATATTCCGCGATCGATGTGTTTCACTTTACAAATGATAAATAGATCGTGATGATCTATAGAAATCCTCTCGCGCGTGCACGCATACACGTACATACACACACACACACATATATTGTGGTATTGTTACATGATCTATATTTATCATTTACAGATTACGATACAGATGAGACACCGGTGTTATTGACGGACGACAGTTCCGGGGAAAAGATTTACGTTGATGATCGTAAGCGAGAACGTAGATCGTTAACGGTGAAAACGTCGATGGATCATTTTGAAGAGGATTACGATGGTAATAGGAAGATGAAGAGAGAGGAAGATTACGCGGAAGAGGAATACAAGCAGTTCGTTGGTCACAGAGAGCATCGTAATTCTCTTCGAGATGGACGGTATCATATTTTTTTATTATTATTATTATTATTATTATTATTAGTTATCTTTTTTTATATATATTTCATTAATCGTTATAAAGTCCTGGATCTCTGTATAAATTTTATATCATTTTGAGATTATATATTTACATGTATATCTTTTTTCTTTTTT
>NC_057686.1:1832162-1837389 GCF_014466175.1 Vespula pensylvanica
ACATTTAATTTTATTATTATTTATTTTAATCATTTATTTACTTATTATTTTATTATTTACTTATTATTACAAGAAAAAAAAAACAAAAACAAAAATTACTTTCTTATAATAAAATTGAAAATTAGAAAGATTAAAAAAGAAAAGAAATACACTAACTTGCGCTCACAGTTTTGAATAAATACATATATACCTAGATATATATAAATAGATATGTACATAGATACATAGTTAGATATATAGATAGCTCGTTACGTTTCATTCACGGTCTGAAGAATTGTGTTACGCATAACTGTGCGTATGTGTATGTTCGTATTTGTGTGTGTATAGCGCGAGGCGATACAAGATAGCAAGCGGCAAGCAAGCAACACGCTATCTTGCATCATAAAGCATGCATGCACACGAAGGGTTAGCATTCCGAAGGTAGAATTCTGTTTTTTTTTGTTTTTTTTTTTTTTTTCTTATTTCTTACCAGTTTTTTTTTCTTTTCTTTTTTTTTCTTTTTTTCACCCGTTTATTTTATTTTATTTTATTTTATTTTATTTTATTTTATTTTATTTGTTTTTATTTCTTTTTATTTTCTCGAACAACCTTACCCTTTCTCTCTCTCTCTCTTTCTATCTTTCTCTCTCGTTTTCTTTGTATGTATATATCTATCTATCTATCTATCTATTTATCTATCTATACGTCTATCTCTCTCACTCACTTATATAGAAATTGATATCGTGCCTTAGGTATTACTCCGTCGAGCGCAGACGAAATTATCCGAAGGATACATACCTACAGGACTCGGAAATGGAATCGGATCCTTTCGTGGCATGGAGACCGCAACGTGCCTTACCACGAGAATATTTCATCGAGATTCTGGTAGTGGCGGATAAGAAAATGACCGAGTATCATGCCGACAACCTGGATAGTTATATTTTGGTATTGATGAGTACGGTAAGATCGTAAAGTCCCGATACTGATATTTTTTATTATCTTATTTTTATTTTATTTTAAAGAGATCGAAAGAAAGATCGAGAGAGAGAGAGAGAGAGAGAGAGAGAGAGAGAGAGAGAGAGAGAGAGAGAGAGAATATTCACTCCTCTTATGCGTTAGATATCTTAAACTTAGAAATGTTAGATAAAGAGAGAAAGGTAAATATTCAATATTTTGATTTATCTATCTTACTCTATGCTAGACAGATAGATAAGTAGATAGATAGAAAGAAAGAGAGAAATATTAGGCATTGGTCTTACATATACATATTTATAAATAAATAGATAGACAAAGAAAGAAAGAATGAGAGAGATAGATAGAAAGAGATAAAGTATTCTAATCCATTAACTCTTATACGTAAGAATGAGAGAGAAAGATAAATAGCAAATATTTTGATTTACCTATCCTTCTGTGTCTATTATATACATAGAAAGAGAGAGAGAGAGAGAAAGAGAAAGATATATATACATAGATAGAGAAAGAAATAAATATTCGACGTTAGTCTCGCGTATACATATCATATAAATAAAAGGAGTGAGTGAGATAGACAGAGAAGATGAAATCCTTGGAAACAAAAAGGGTCCATATAAAGAAGGACGATCGATCTTGTAAATCCGAACACGAATCTGTCGCGTTCGTTAAATATTATGCAAATAGACCTAGTAGTTCTCGACACCCACCAGTCGCGAAGAGTTAGTACGTGAGTACGTGAGTGCGTGAGTACATGTGCGTGCGTATATACGTACGTATGCGTTTACGTACGTTTATATACACGCGTGTGTACGTATATATATATATATATATATATATATATATCCGTGTGTTTCTTCTAAATAATCTCAGATTCAGCAGTCGACGGTGAAGGTAAGAACCGGTGAAGAACTTTCGACCATTAGTCATCTTGTATCAAGACAGGCGTGTATCTAAACGTAACAACTTCCGTCAGTGAAATTTGATTATTTGTAAAAGCAAGTAGCTATTTGAGTCAACTAGAGAGAAAGAGAGAGAGAGAGAGAGAGAGAGAGATTTATTATATATTCAGGTATATGTAATGGAGGTTTGTCGTCGATCCAACTTCTACAATTTATATATTTTCACCAGATTAAGTTTTTTTTTTTTTTTTTAATTTTTCCCTCACCCCTTCTCTTTCTCCTACCCTTCTCTCTCTTTCTCTCTTTCTTTCTTTCTTTCTTTCTTTCTCTCTCTTTCTCTTTCTCTATTTCTTTCTCGTGAGAACCGATCGAAAAATGAAAATAAAAAGAAAGAAAGAAAGAAAGAAAAAGAGCGAAGGTAAAAATAAATATCAATGGAGAAAGCCATTAACGAAACTAGTCGTCCGTATAATAAGCTTCCTCTTTCTCTCTTTCTCATTCATTGGTATGGAAGATTAATCGAAATCGATAAAAGGGACTTATGAATTTAAAGGGTCTGCCATATCGAAGGGTTTCATCGAAAAAATTATTAATAAAAAAAAGAAGGGGTGGAGGAATGCACTGACGCATCGACGACGACGACGACGACGACGACGACGACGACAAAATCAAATATCGATTCGATATGATCTGTTGCTAGTGACAGAAAAGCCTTTGTGCTACCAACTTATATATAAATGTGTCTGTATGTGTATATATGTTTGTATATGTATATATAATACATACACACCTCGGTCTTATAAATTATTAACACTTTTCTCTCTCTTTCTCTCTCTCTCTCTCTCTCTCTGTCTCTTTCTATCTAACTATCTATCTATATCCCTTTTTTTCTCATTCGAACGAATGGAAATATATTCGATAAAATATGAATCGAGTATTGAATCGTATCATGAGAGAAAGAGAGAGAGAACTTTAAGCTACTTAAATCGAAGGAGAAGTCGATAATCGATATACTGAAAAGATTTCTACTTTGGTCAAGTCATCCTAGTGGAAACGACGTTGGAATTTTTTTATTTTCTATATATATATATATATATATATACACATACATACATACATACATACGCACACACATATATATATGTGTGTGACACGTCGAAGTATATATACTTGCTTTGTTTTTAGTTTGTCTTTGTTAACAACTGCGCCATACTGCAAAAGGACTTGTAATTCTCTCTTTCTATTTCTTTCTTTATTTTCTTTGTTTTTTCTTTTTTGTATTTCCATTTTTCTTCTTTTTCTTTTCATTTTTCTTTTTATTTTTATTTTTATTTTATGTTTTTTTTTTTTCCTTCCTCGTTAGGAGCACGCAAAGATGAAGGAGGGGAGAGTTACATACGTACGCGTGATGATTATAAAATTCTTTTTGAACGTCGCGTGCCATATTTCATCACGATCTTTACTCACGTCATTCTTACTGATTGAGAGAGTGGGAGAGAGAGAGAGAAAGAGAGAGAATAAGAATAAGAAAAAGACGATGATGATGAAGAAGAAGAAGAAGAGGAAGAAGAAATAATAAATGAAAAAGATTTGAAGAAACGCTTTGAAAAAATTTTATCTCGTTATAATTATCGCTAGTTTGTACGCTCTATTACATGAATGCTCTATTAAACGAATATAACTGATAAATCCTTACTAACGCATTAAGTATAATGATAAGAACGATGGAATCGTACGATGCAAACGCATTAACTATTCTCTTTCTAAACTTCAAGTTCGAAAAATCTCATCTCGGAAATCACTATCATTATATTCGATATTATGTATATTATATATTTCATATATATTATATATTTTATATATTTATATTTATTTATTTTATATATATATATTTCTTTTTTTATACCTTCTCTCTCTCTCTCTCTCTATTTCTCTTTTTTCGTCAGTCAATATTTTAAATATTTTATTATTAATAATAATAATAATATTATTATTATTATTATTATTATTATACAGGGTGTATCTTTTGTTTTCATATTAACGGTCGTAGAAATAGTGGAAATTAGAAAAAAAGAAAAGAGAATTTAAGAAAAAAAGAAGAATGTAATGAGAATTTTCATCGCACAGATTAAACGGATCAATTCGTTTAGTTTTTCATTTACCATAGAGACGTTAAACTATGGTATTATATCTTAGGCGCCGCTTTCAAAAGTGGAATGCGACGGGCGGGACTATGAAAAGAAAAAAAAAAATTACGTAGTACGTGTCTAAGTACTTAACGTTGGACCGATCGGTCGTATCAGATAGAACCTACTATTTTACTTCGATAGTTCCTACACGTGATCTGGTTTGTACGGACACGATTAGGTTAATCCTGTAGTTTCATTGTAATTTCTCTTGTCTGTTAATCCCATAAAAAAAAAAATTATACGTATATGTATATTAAAACAAAAAAAAAAAAAGAAAAGAAAAGATTGAAATACAAATCGAATCGATTTTGGAAGTGAGAGAGCGATTAAGTTAATACTGTTCATTGTGTTCTCTTATAATCTATTAGTTACATTAAAAAAAAAAAAAAAGAAAGAAAGAAAGAAAAAAGAAAAATCTATAATAAATCTAATCGATTAAAATACGGGATTAGATTGATACTGTTCATTATATTTTTTATGATCTATTAGTTACATTTAAAAAAAAAAAAAAAAAAAAAAAAAATAGGACAACAAATGTGAGACTTTCTGTCTGATGAAAATTAAAAAAAATATATATATACATATAAGTATGTGTTTATGTATGTTGCTATATACACACACACACACACACATATATATATATATATATAAAATGGAAATAACTATAAATCGAATCGGTGAAAGTTTCTACGACGATGATTTATGCTCTTTCGATACGAATTCATACTTTCCAACTTGCTAACAAGGACACATGCGCGCGCGCGCGTCTATATGTCTCCTCTCTCTATCTCTATCTCTTTTTTTTTTTTTTTCTATCTCTGTCTCTCTGTGCTATCGCGTTGTTTGCGATGGTACACAGCGGTAGTAAAAGCTGATAGTATTACACAGGTGTAAGACACGCCGATAACAATACCATAGCACGACACTCGAGCAAACACACCTGTTACGTAACAGCGGTAGTAGCCAACGTCGTCGTTCTTGAGAAATTGTGCTAACGAATCGATCTAACTTGTGACTCGTGTCATCGAACTTTTCTTTTCTCTCTGTTCTTTTTTTTTCATCTTTTCTCTCTCTTTTTTTTTTTTTTTTTTTTTTTCATTTCACTCTCGTCTTATCTTGAGAAAAAGAGAGATAAAGGGAGAGGGAAGGGGTTTGTGGTGCAAGGACAGTGGGAAAGAAATTTTGAGT
>NC_057686.1:1837578-1838737 GCF_014466175.1 Vespula pensylvanica
TTTATCTTATTTTTTTCTTATTTTGTTTCTATTCTATTTTATTTATTTGTTCATTTTTTTTTTTTCATTTGTTCGTTAAGAACATTCTTGCTTTTCAATATTTTGTTGGACTCTTATTTTATTTATTTATTTATTTTTTTTTTCTTTGGTTTTATTATTGTTAGAAAAAATGTATGCGTTATTAGATATATTTTGTTCGAGTTAAAGAAATGATTACTTTGTGATAGAAAACATTCTCTTGCAAATTTTTAAGCGACTAGTTTTCTTCTTTTCTTTTTCTCTTCGTTTGGTTTAATACTAAAAAATAATAGAAATATTTTCTTACGTGTATTATCCTAAAATCGTACATTTAAAATTAAATTGTAATTATATAATTTCATTTTCTCTTCACACACACACACACACACACACACACACACACACACACCAAATATCGAGTCACACTCGAAGTAAAAGTTCAAAGAATTATCAGATTATAATCCAATTAATTCTCCATATAACAAATCAAACAAATATAAACTTTTTAGAAACGAGTGACCAATCTATTAATCCTTTAATGACTGTAGAAACACAATACGATGTATTATATACGGTATAAAGAAAAGACAAACAAAAAGATTAAAAAAAAAAAAGAAAAAAGATCAAATGACGAAGATGAAAGAAAATAAAGGATTATATACAATAGAGTCACGTTCGATTGGATTTGGATTTGATCGAAAAAGAAATCGAGCGTATCAAAGTTGATCGACAGTTAGGAAAGAAGAGATTGAATCATCCGCGATGGGCGTGGGCTTTGTAAGTAGTAGTAGTCGTCGTGGTCGTCATCGTCATCATCGTCGTCGTCATTGTCGTCGTTGTCGTCGTTGTCGTCATCGAGAAAGCAAAGCTCGAATAGATAGATTCGTGGGATGTTGTGTTACTGCGATCTCTAAAGGTGCGGTTAAGATCGTGTGGGATATTTTTATCTGGAGCTATTGCGAATAATATTATAATGATTCCGATGATAGGTCGATCATACATTTACCATTATATATATATATATATATATATATTTCCTTTTTCTTCGTTCTTATTTTATTTCGTTTTATTTTCTTTTCTTTCATTGTATTTTTTTTCTTATTTTTATGTTTATTTTTATTTTTATATCCTTCTTTTTTTT
>NC_057686.1:1838992-1855730 GCF_014466175.1 Vespula pensylvanica
TTGTTATTTTATTTTATTATATATTAATTTTCTTTTTATAACCACTATTAATTTTTTTTTGGGGATAATACTAATATCAGTTCTTTTGTAAAGTATTTTATTACAGGTAATATATTTATTACGAAAAGGATTTATTTTTCTCTTTTTCTTTTTTTTTTTTTTTTTTTTTTTTTTTTTTTTTTTTTTTTTTTTTTTGTTAGATTTTAGATATAAAATAATGACAATTTTTATATTGTTTATTGATCGATCAAATAGAATATATATATATATATATACATTTTTTTAGAAATTTAGAAATGTCGTACATTAATAATAACAATAATACATTTATTTAATTTATTATTTGCATAATACATAAATCACATATATGATAAAACGTTGGGATTAATTATTAACAAAATAAATTCAAACATTATAAATTTAAGTTCGCTAAATGTATCCCTTCGTATGTGCATGATAAATTTCATGGATTTGGCTTGAATGAAAATTGATAAATCTTGGACGAAACAAAGCAAAAAAAAAATAAATAAATAAATAAATAAAAAGAAAAGAGAGGAAAAAAGCCGATTACAATAACAGACACGCCTAAGTATAAATGGGTTATCCAGAATTAAATATGGAAGACGAATCCATATTTATTGTGATCGGTGACGACAGGTAGAAGTGGATTTATTCTTGTCCAATAATAGAGTCGATAATAGTAGTAGTAGTAACAGTAGCGTAGTAGTAGTAGTAGTAGTAGTAGTAGTAGTAGTTTAGTAGCAGTAGTAGCAACAGAGTAGTAGTTAGTTACATATTAATCATTTCTCTCAGTGTTTCATCAGATCGTCGAACGTGACCGAGTTGTTGAACGAGATCTCATGAAAAAAGAATGACGAGAAAACCGACAATATAAGGATCGATCGATCGATCGATCGATCGATCAATTTTTTTCTGATCTTTATTCTTCGTCTACTTTTTCCTTTTTTTTTTTTTTTTTAATCCTCTTTCTTTCTTTCTCTTCTTATATTATTTTATGTCTTTTTTTTTTATATTTTTTTTATTTTTTGCCGTGATCTAGAGTTATTAGGTGTGAGTAACGTGCGAGTATAGTGAAAAGATCCATCATTGCATCCACGAAGGATTAGGTACGAATTTATGGTTGCAGGGATGATAAAGTTCTTCCTACGTTATTACATACGTACATATGTATATATTATGTACACCAGTACCTAGGAATTAATATATTCGATAAACGTTGTTACATGTTTTTGTCTTTGTCTTTGTCATACTTATTCTATTTTTATTTCTTTTTCTTTTTTTGCATACTGATGCATAATTTGTTAATACGTTATTGATGATGGATTGATGTATCCTTGAGAACAGAAAAAAAAAAAGAAGACAAAAAATTGAAAAGAGAATGGACGAGACATTAGGAAGTCTAGAAAGTGTTTTTTTGTTGCGAATCTTTATTTATAAGTTAATAAATAATTAATCTCTATATTTCTGTCTTTCTCTCTCTCTCTCTTTCTGTCTTTTATTTATCTACTTATATATCTATCTATTTTTCAATCAACCTATATTTATCTCTTTCTTCTTTTTGTTGAGAATCTTTATTTATAAATTAATAAATAATTAATCTCTATATCTCTCTCTCTCTCTCTCTCTCTCTTTTTCTGTGTTTTATTTATCTACTTATATATGTATTTATCTTTCAATCAACCTACATCTATCTCTTCCCTCTCTCTCTCTCTCTCTCTCTCTCTCTCTCTCTCTCTCTCTCTCTCTTTTATCCATTTACTTATTTATTTCTTTCTGTCCACGCGCCAAACATAAATAAGTCATCAATTTAACGATGCATCCACGTCAACGCTTGAAAGTGTCACTTCAATTAAATCCGTTAATCGTTATAGATCATCGTCTAATCGGGCGTTCACATCTCCGAGGAGCTATTATTTCTCATCAGAAAGAGAATGTGTCGATTAAAAACATAATGCTTTGAAACACTTTGTTTATTACAAATATATACATATTAATATACAAATTACAAATATATATATATTTTATGTGTGTATATATATATCTATATATATCAAATTGTGTATGTGTGTGTGTCATAATATATATAAATATACATTGTGTATATATATATATATATCATAATGTATATAAATATATATTATATATATAGCACTGATTTTTATCATAATATAATATAGAAGAAATAAAATATAAAATATAAAAAATATATATAACCGATTTTTTTTTCTTCAGGTATCTCGAATTTACAAAGACCGATCTATTGGAAATCCTGTGAGCATCTTCGTTACAAAGATCACTCACGCTGACATAGTATTCGGTAAAGGTTACGACGAAAATTACGAGATCACTGCGATAGATATGTTGAATCAATTTTGTCGTTGGCAAAAAATCAACAATCCCGATAAACCATCTCCGGAACATCACGACGTGGCCCTGCTTCTTACCAGGTTCGTTAAAATACAAAAAGATGGAAATTAGAGAGAGATAGTAAAGTCTTAAACATATAAATGATTTTTAAAATCAATTATTCTCTTTTCTTTGCTTTTTTTCACAAATTTTTTGGTCTCTTATGATTTCTATTTTTTTTTTTTCTAAATAATTATATATATATCTTATACATCAAATCTTTTTTCTTTTTTTTCTTCCTGAATTGTAAAACTACAAGCTTAAAAACTTTCGACTCACCCTCTATTAATATGAATTGTTTATAACGAAGATTATAACAATACATATATATTTATATATATATATATATACTTTTTTATTTTTTATATTATTAATTATATATTTATATCATTAATACATATTAATTAATTGTATTTAGAATTAAATATTTTATATTATCAATATATATATATATATATTTTTTCTTTTTAGACAGAACCTGTGCCTTAATCCAGGTGGAAAACGTTGTGATACACTTGGCCTTGCCGAGTTAGGTAAAATGTGTTCTCCAGATGCGTCCTGTGCAATCGTACAGGACAACGGTTTGGCTGCAGCATTTACTATCGCACACGAGATCGGCCATGTGTAAGTGAAACAAACACACAGCACACAAATATACACAAATATACACATACAAACGTATTTCATTGTCATCAATCGTTCATCTTCTTCTCCTTTTCCGCAACAATAAAATCTTAACAATACATCCCTAACAACAATAAAATATGTATGTGTGTTTGTGTGTTTATATATTAAAAAAAAAAAAAAAAAAAAAAAATAAGGGAAATGTTCGTGTTGAATTTTCTTTCTTTAATTTCCTTTTTTCTTATTTAGTTTAAACATGCCGCACGACAACGATTCAAAATGCGACGAATTTCGAAATCATTCGAGGATACATAACGTCATGTTCAGGATGTTGGACGACGAGACTTTCCCTTGGGAATGGTCTAGATGTTCTCGCCATTATGTTACAGAATTTCTCGAGTAAGTAATAAAAACATCGTTCGAGTATAGAAAATAAAATAAAATTCAAAATATTAATGAAGATCTTTTTCTCTGTCTCTCTGTCTGTCTGTCTGTCTGTCTGTCTGTCTGTCTGTCTGTCTGTCTCTGTTTTTGTTTTTGTTTCTGTTTCTGTATTTATACAGTCCCTGTCTCTACTTGAGGATCACTGTGCATAATAATAATCAACGAAAACGTTCACCCCCTTTTTAAAAAGTTCAATTTCTATCTTGGACAGGCGCGCAACAGTGATGATGACTCATTTATCGCTTAACTCAATAAGGAGACACGCTTTCTCGTTCCCTTATATTCGAGGATTAAATAAAAACTAAGAGAATGATTTGTCTCTGACAAAAATAATAATAATAATAATAATGTTAATAGTAGTAGTAGTAGTAGTAGTAGTAGTAGTAGTAGTTGTTGTTGTAGTAATAGTAGTAGTAGTAATAGTAACGAATCGACTCAATTTCAAAAACTGTTGTAGTAATACTGACATCGTTCCATTTAAATTGACCTAAGAAGTTCATTACACTCGCATTCAATCTAGACTGTTTGAGTCAAATCATACTTGAATATATTTCCATATATATATCTACTTGATATATATCAAACTGGTGATTATAATAATGATCTAAATTCAAATCATTTGAAATATTAAAAGATGTATATATATATATATATATTTTTTTTTATCTTTTATGTTATTTTTTAAATTTGTAAAATTATATAAATTGGATAATTCAATAGATATTTATGTGCTATACATACATACATACATACATACATACATTATATATATAGAAAAAATATATATAATGTTATAAACACATATATTTTTTTATAGTTAAATAATTAATACATAAAATTTATTATTAATGCATAAAAATATAATTCTATATTTTTTTTTATACTTAAATGATTAATACATAAAATTCATAGACATTCCAATTGATAAACAAAATCCAATATTTGCACATGCCATTTTTTTTCTTTTTTCTGTTTTCTATTCTTTCTTTTTTTCTTTCTTTCTTACAATCACAGAGGGACACATGTAAAACGAAATACGTTAATGACGTTACATACAATAACTTTGATAAAAATGAAAAATCTTCTTCGTTATTGTTAATTTTGTTTGAAACGGAAAACGCATCACGCAGTTCCATAGAGAAAGAGGTTTGAATGGATTCAGTTTGGTTGCGCGCTGTGAAGTGAGCCAGCGTTACAAGTTTTTCTCTCTCCTGAGGAGGAGGAGTAGGAGGAGGAGGAGGAAGAAGAAGAAGAAGAAGAAGAAGAAGAAGAAGAAGAAGAAGAAGAAGAAGAAGCAGAAGGAGGTGAAGAAGAAGAAGAAGGAAAAGAAGAGAAGAGAAGAGAAGAGAAGAGAGCTTCTCCCCGCTTAGGAATCCGGTTTCGCGAGATTCTAACCGAAGACTTATTCCGTCGTGCACACGGGGTGTTTTGTTTGTTAGGTTCATTTCAAAAAATTAAAAAGAAAAAAAAAAAGAAAAGAAAAGAAAAAGAAAAAAGGAAGAGAAAATATATAAATTTTTGGTATTTATTTTTGGATCCATCAATCTATTTATTCGATAAATATATTTTTTTTTCTTTTTTTGATATGAAAAAAAGAAAAGAAAAGAAATAATACCAATAAATAAACATGTATAAACATATATGTATATACATATATATATATATATTTATAGCAATATATACATATATATAAAACGTAACATAAACATATAACAAACATAATAACATCAATAAAGTCCCATAACATTAATTCCTCTTATATTATTTTCCAGAACGGATCGTGCCAATTGTCTTTTGGACGAACCCAGCAAGAGTATAAAAAAGCCGGATGCCGCACGACTCCCGGGAATTGATTATTCTCAGAACAAACAATGCGAACTGGTCTTCGGTCCAGGATCGAAGATTTGCCATGACATGGTGAGTAATGGTAAGTCGCAAACGTTCCTTCGAACGACTACAGAATAAGGAGCACTATTAGTTTAATTAACAGTTGTTTGTCCTACCTATTCCACGATCACAACCAACACGTCGTCCTCTCTTCCTCGTCCAGAAAAAAAAACAAAAAAAAAAAACTAAAAAAAAAACAAAAAAAAACAAAATGGACGAACGAACGAACGAACCAAATAACAACTAAAAAATAGAGAAAGAAAAAGAGAGAAAGAGACAGAAAGAAAGAAAAAAAAAAAAAAAAAAAAAATTCCGAATGACAAATATACAATTTGGATTGATGTAAACGTAAAAAGTAAATGAAACAATTGGTCGATTACCGGCCAGTCAGTGTGCAGGACACTCTGGTGTACCGCTCCAAGGTGGGGAGGTAAGTGCCGCACAGAATATACACCATGGGCCGATGGTACGAGTTGCGGGGAAGGAAAATGGTGTCAACGTGGCGAATGCGTATCCAAAAAGGATTTAAATCCTGTTGACGGAGAGTGGGGTCATTGGGGTTCTTACGGGGAATGTTCACGCACCTGCGGTGGTGGTATTAAGAAGAGATATCGCGAATGCGATAATCCACCACCACAAAATGGTGGAAATTATTGCGTCGGCGAGCAAGTCAATTACGAGAGCTGCGGGACCAAGGAATGTCCACCTGGTAGTCCTGATTTTAGGTATGTGAATAGGAAAGATAAAATAGGAATTAATAGCGTGATTATAATTTTGAAATAAATTGTTCATTGAAATTTTTTCAGGGAACAACAGTGTCAGGAATACAACAATAATAATCTTAATATACAGGGTCTTGCGAGGGATGTAAAGTGGCATGCTAAATATGCTCGAAGTGAGTCGAATTTTTAATTTATAAAATCTATGTATGTATGTATGTACGTACATATGTATATTTTCTATATAAATATAGAATATATTATATATTTTATATATAAATAAATTTTATACGTAAAAAGTATAAATATTATATATATATATATATATATATAAAATTGCAAAAAATAATTAAGTACAAAGCGGCATGACAGCATTAACCAAACTCGAATTACTCTAACGCCGAATCATTAAAAATCAATTTGTTTTAAACATATTGGATATAATTTGGAAATATTATATAATCACGAATGATTATTTCGATCAAAGAAACAAACGATTCTGTCTAATAAATTAAAATAAAAAAAAAAAAGAGAAAGAAAGAAAAATAAGGAAATTACAAAGTAAACGATCAAAAATGTTCTTTTTTTTTCCCCTTTTTTTTAAGAGAGAAAACAGAACTTTAATTAATTATTAATAAAAAAAGAATATCATCGAATGTTCTTAGATATTACATTTTATCATTGGCGTGATCTAATCGTTCGCTTCTGCATTGCATGGCTGGTTGGTTGGTTAATATTGTTCGACGTTATACACGAAAATATAATGTCGTTATTACGTTATTACAGTACAACCGGAAGATCGTTGCAAGTTGTATTGCCAAGTAGAGACCAATCAGTATTACATGCTTCGCGACAAAGTGATCGACGGTACGCCCTGCGGACCGGACACGTTTCATCTGTGCGTAAATGGTCGTTGTAAGCCCGCAGGATGCGATAACGTTTTAAATTCGACAGCAGAACTCGACACCTGTGGGGTATGCCGTGGTGACAATTCAACCTGCCAAAGAATAAATGGTTCTTACAATGTCACTGCATACGGATATAACAGAGTTACAAAGATACCAGCTGGAAGTAGCAATATCGATATAAGACAACACGGATGGTTTGAATTTCACTATGACAATAATTATCTCGGTAAGATTATTTTATTAATTAATAAATAGTAATAATATGCAAAATGATTTTTCAACTAATTTTTGTTGGTCGGGAAGATGGCGTAAAAAATAATTCCATCGCTTTTTTTTTTTTTTTTTCTTTTTTTTAATTCAATACATCCAAAATAATGTTACAAGATGGCCGCTTAATGGAAGATCTAAAAAGAAAAATCTTTCGTCAGCGATTAGTAAAGGGCTCGGCAAAATTAGGATAATGTGATAATCTATATTTTTTTTTTCTTTTTCTTTATATATATATATATGTGTGTGTGTGTGAAAATTTTACCAACCTTTGAGTTGTGGTATAAGAAATAATCAAATATATGAATTAAATATATTCGTAGCTTTACGTCTTGGAGAACATGGGAAGTATATATTAAACGGGGATTTCGTGATAATGCATCAAAAGGTCGTTGTATTTCCTGGAGTTACAATAGAATACAGCGGACCAAAATCAATCGTCGAGAGATTAAATAGTTCACGACCGATTAGTACGGATTTGATATTGGAAGTAAGTAATATTGAAAACGTTAAAACGATATAATATGATGATGACGATGACGACGATGATGATGATCTTATCTCGAATATATGAATATAATACCTACGTCATACAAGATAATATTTTTTATATTAAGTATAATATTTTTATTAATATTTATTTAATATTAATATTGAAGTATAATATTTTTTTTATTTCAGGTATTATCGGTAGGAATGTTGCATCCACCGCAGATAACGTACGAGTATACAGTCCCCAAAAAAATATTGAACAGTTATAAATGGGTATTGCGCGATTGGTCGCAATGTAATCGTATGTGTCAAGGTACAAAATATCGTAAAGCTGAATGTAGAAGTACGGAGCACGAGGATGTCGTCACTGAGGATTATTGTCGTACGGAGGATAAGCCAAGGGAAGAAAGTCAAATGTGTAATGGACATTGTATGTTGCAGTAAGTTTTCATCAAAATGATATAAAGAATAATACGAAAGAGAGTAAAGAATAAAGAGGGGAAAAACAGAGAGGATCTCTTTGACAATGGATTTTAAAGCGACGTGTAAGAAAAGGAACAAAACAAAAACAAATACTTTACTTTCAGATGGCAAATCACGTCTGAGTCGGAATGTTCGAGTCATTGTGGTCCAGGAACTCGTACAATTACGTCACGATGCGTACAAATTCTTTTGTATTCCAATCGTTCGCTACGTTCATTACCAGTACACCTGTGTTCTCATTTGGAAAGGCCTAACGAGTTGGAACCGTGCGAAGGACCCTGTAACGACGTTCATTGGAAATACAGTGAATGGGGAACATGCAGCGTCACATGCGGAGGTGGTATTCAATATAGAATGGCAACGTGCGTTGACTCGAACGATAGACAAGTATCCGAGGATACTTGCGCTGGTCAAAAAACACGCTTGAAGAATATCTGCGGACAAGAGGCTTGTCCAAAATGGGCATTCGGTGAATGGAGCAAAGTAAGATTTAGATAAACGGATTTCTTTTTTATAGATATGTAAATATTAACCGTAACCTCGTGTATATTTCATACGATATAAAGGTCATATTTATGATAGTGCTCGGTCAGCTGTGGCATTGGAGAACGTCATAGAGCTTACTGGTGCCATGTTGAAAATCGTATCGTACCTCATAGCAATTGCAATGGCACTTTACAATTATCGGTTAAGGAGCCATGCGACGCAGGACCCTGTTACTCTTGGCAAACTACCGATTGGAGTCCGGTAAATTTTTTTTTTTCAATAATTACAATAAATTGTAGTTTTCTGTGTATAATGTACTAGGTCGATCAAAAGTTCTTATGTCTGAGATAAACAAATGCACGTGATTGATTGATTGATTGATTGATTGATTGATCGATACGGAGATGTATTTACGATCTTCGAATATTAACGTGATCCATGAGAAGTGATTCATGTAAATAATGATTTCTAAATTCGACGATTAAATATGGTTCACCAGTCAATATCTGGAATTCTTCTCATCTATCGTTTATATAGCAAGAGAATATTCGTTTTGTTTACAATTTTAATGCTCCCATTCTATATTAATAAGTTATTAACTTTGGACTTTATCACGTTTGCTCAGTGTTCCGCAACCTGTGGAGAAGGAATACAAACGAGGAACGTTGTTTGTAAAGGTACAGATGGATCGACCAATGATAAATGTCTGTCATCCAATAAACCAGAAGATTGGATTTCCTGCGTATTAAAACCTTGTCTTACAGGGGTAAAATCGACTCATTTTCTCATATATATTCATCATGTTTGAAATATTTTTAAATCAATTTAATCGCTGATATGTTTCCACAGACAAATCCAATTATATATTCTGATCCACCGCATGAAGATCCCTATCCTCAAGACAACGAGATAGATAGCAATGGTATTACTTTCCGTTCTGTTTATCAATGGATTACTGGACCCTACGGAGAGGTTTGTTCTATTTTAAATTACAACTATAATCGTTATAATAAACAAATATATATATATATATATATTATTTTTATTTTAAATAAAGTGTTCAAAACCATGCAACGGAGGGATCATGACAAGGCTAGTAAAATGTATATCAATGGAGACAAATGCGTATGTTCATGAAAATTATTGCAATTCTAATGAACAACCAATCAGTACGATGACCTGTAATCATCATCCATGTGCAATCTGGAATACTGGGGATTGGAGCGAGGTATGATACATGTGAATCGAATAAAGTTCATTGATAAATATTCTGTCGCTGAGATAAGTAGATAGATAGATAGATAGATAGATAGATAGATAGAAAATATTTTTTCTAATGAATTGATTTTCTTGTCAATTTGCTTATACAGTGCAGCGTTACATGTGGTAATGGAATCCAACGTCGACAAGTACGGTGTCAAAGTCCATGGGGAGAAGTTTTACCGGACAAGGAGTGTTCAAGCAGTGGGAAGCCTAAGGTCTCCAAGGATTGTCGTAAATCTTGTCTTACGAATAACAATCAGAAGAATCAGAATAATTATCATTTTGAAGTTAGCATCGTTCGTAAATGGAAGATATCCAATTGGACTACCGTAAGTAACCAAAGTTGTCTCATACTAGACCGCATTTATACTTTTAGAGATCCTAGGTGCAATCATTGTTATGAGACCTTCAAACAACAAGTGTTTATTTCAGTTAATCAAATTCATATTTTTTTTTCACATTTTTTTCTTTTTTTTTTTTTTTTTTTATTGTTTATAAAGAAAAAAGTTGAACATTGTGACTCTATAAAAAATGACACCTCAGGTTGCACCTAACATGCTTTATGATAAATGCGGCTCTGATCTTGATCGAGTGAGAATTCTAGCAAACAGAACAAAAGACAAAGCGAAGCAAGATAGAAATTAATCCTAATATTTCCATATATAAATATGGGAGTGAGTATCACCTCCATTTTATAAAATAGGCATTTGTGAGAAAGATCGATCTTCAAAGCCCGAATAGTTTGTATATTTTTGTATTTTTATAATCAACCCGTATTAACTTTAACGAGACTTTATAGAGAAATAATGGATCAATCTTTTCTCACGAATCCTAAAAATATTAACGTTATTATTATTCGCTATTATTTTTCAATCGATCGTTCGAAATCGTTTCATTATAATTTACTACTACAGGTCAAAGATATACCTTGCAATGTATAAAAATGAATGTCGATGTTGTAAGTTGTTTTCATTTAAAACTGTGGCTTCAGTTAAAACTCTGGACGATGATGATTAACTATACTTGATTATATAAATACATAATAATAAATGCATCCGCGTTGTTGTGCTGCATTGTTCCAAAGAGCCTCGTATGACGTGCGCATATATATTCATCGTATGTACTTCCTTTCTTCTTCTTTAGTGAAAAACTCAAAATTTTTTTTATATATATAATCAAAAGAACGTACGAATTAGATTAGGTGTTAGAGAGAGAGAGAAAAAAAAAGAAAACAAAACAAAACAAAAAAAAAAAGAAAAAGAAAAGAAAAGAAAAGAAAAAGAAAAAGAAAAGAAAAGAAAAGAAAAGAAATTGTGAGAAGATCAATGAGGTATAGGATGGCCAAGAAATATAAATATTTTCCAGTGTACAAAATCATGCGGCGGTGGAATAAAAAGACGAAGAGTGGAATGCATGATGAGCAGAGGAAAGGATGGACCAGAAGTACCAGTGAACGACGAGCAATGCACAAAACTAGCTGGCCTAGAAAAGCCAAGATCTCAGAGACAGTGTCAACGTATTCCCTGCGATTATTCTTGGCAAGAGGGCACCTGGTCGGAGGTATATCCTCCTACCTCACAACCACCACCTCTTTTTAACTTTCCCTCGGTTAAATGTTTCATTTTCATTTATCGTCAGAATTTGCTCATTCTATCTTTATTTCTTTCTTTCTTTCTTTCTTTCTTTCTTTCCTTCTTTCTTTCTTTCTTTCTTTCTTTCTTTCTTTCTTCCTTCCTTTCTTTCTTTCTTTCTTTCTTTCTTTCTTTCTTTCTTCCTTTCTCTCTTTCTTTCTTTTTTCTTCCTTTTTTTTTCTTTTTCTCTTTTTTTATTCCACGACGATATCTCTGTGTATAGGAAAATTATATAGAGACTTTTGGTGAACCGTACAAATTTCTAAATTCCATGACATGTTTTCTCTTTTTCAAAGTGACTCATAATCATAATAAGGATCAATTAGAATCAGTTTTTTTTATTATCTATTAGCATGTTACTAAATCAAGATATTGTTTCGATATCAGAGATTCCCAAAGTGTGGGACGTGACCCCATCGATGAGAGTCCTGTTAAATATCAAAATGTGAGAGTAGAGTTTGTATGTACATTAGGGATAATTTATTAATTAGGAGTGAATCCTGACAAAAGAATTATTGTTTTCAAAAGTGAATAGGTCTCGGCCCATAAAAAATTTGGGAAACCCTGTTGTTTCGTTGATCATTTCCATTGAGGATCATTATCGTTCCTATTTGTGAATAGAAGGATGCATGACGGCTGACATTTATATTCTGGCACGTTGAATTAATATCTGATATTGGGATGTTAACGATTGTTCAATTTACACAGGAGATACAAATTATTATTGGGAACATTGTTTAGGCTCCAAGCCTACATTTATTTATTTATTTATTTATTTATTTATTTATTTATTTATTTATTTATTTATGTCATTTCATTTCTTATTTCGTTCTTCATCTAATTTATGTGAACTGATAGAATTTACTGGTTTCTCAATGCATGACGTATTGTTAGATCGCTATCTCTATAAAAGCAATATTAATATTTGATTATCTTTATTTTCATTCATGTAAGAGAACATGATTGTTAAAAAACAAAATAGAATATATATATATATATATACACACATCATGCATATGTTCCCTGTAATTTATCAATAAATAAAGATATTTGCCATATAGTCAGATTTTAATAATAAATCTATCTACACGATACATATATGATCTAATGATGGCAAAATAACTCTATGATTGTTTATTTTGGGTTGTAGCATGAGCATGTGAGGATTTGTTATGTTACTTTGTTCTGTGCTTATGTTATATGTGTGTGCGAATAATGAACATTTGTAATAGAATAAAAATAACAATACGCATGAACCGGTTGATTATGAAAATGGTCTACGACTAAATCATTTTAGATATTAAAAGACACACACACATATACAGATTTTTTCGAGGAATAAATATACCTACTTTTTTTATATTTTTGTTTAATTATAGAGAATATTATAAAATATTGCAAATAGAAAAATATATGAGATAGAGATCAATTCCATAAATCACTGGTTGACATGTATTAAAAAAACTCACAATATATTTATTATCATATTTTGTCATAATTGAAAATAATATATAATTTTATATATTTTCCAAGTGTTCAGCAGAATGTGGCAATGGTGTACAACGACGTAACGTAACGTGTCATCGAGTTAATCATTATGGTTGGACAGATCCAACAACGACTGAAGGTTGTCCGATGAATAAAAAACCTGAAACCGAACGAATGTGTAAATTACGTGAATGTAATGATAAATTTTATTGGAGGATCAGCAGTTGGAAGAAAGTACGTGAAAATTTTTTCTTAAGTATTTGTACAAATTATAACAACTTTACGTCCTCTATATATACATACATATATACATGTATATATATATATATGTGTGTGTGTGTGTGTGTCATTAATTAAGTATATTATTTAATTATTACAATTAATTATTAATAATAAATAATTAATTAATAAGTTAATTACTTATAAATAAATTTATAGTTTAAAAAAAAGATAAAAAAGATTATAGTTTTTAAATTATAAATTTATATATTTATATATAAATGTATAGTTTAAAAAGAAAATTATAGTTTAAATATCATTGACTGGTAATTACAAAAATAATAATAACAATTATTGTCTACAATTAATTATACAATTCTAATGTAATTACAGTGTGATCAACCATGTGGACGTAAGGGTAGACAAGAACGTAAAGTATTCTGTGTCAACAAAGCCGGTAGAACCGTATCGAAATCAAAATGTCCAGAAAGTTTTAGACCAAAAAAGAGACGCAGGTGTAATCAACGAAAATGTAGCCCATTAACTTGTCTCGAGGCAAGGAAACGTTTCTCGACGACCAAGGATGGAGAGTATCCTCTTAGTATAGGTGGAAAAACAATGTCGATTTATTGTCACGAAATGTCGACTTTCAAGCCACGAGAATATTTAACATTAACAGCTGGAGATCAAGAAAATTATGCTGAAATATATGACAAGAGGTATTACAATCAAATATATAAAAAATATATTTGTATTAGTTTTTCAAAAGTTCTTCGATGATTTTATGAATCAATTACTTCTTTTTCTCTTTTCTTTCTTTTCCTTTCAAATTCTTTCAAACTAATAATTTATTATTTCATACAGTTAAACTGTCTAGCTTGTAAAAAGAAAAAGTAGGAACTTAAGAGAGTTTCTCAAAAAGAAAATCAATCTAAATATAATTCATTTCAGAGATAAAAGTAAGTAATTGATTTTTAAAATCTCCTAGGAAGTTTTACAATCTATATATAACAAGTATAAAATTAAAATTGTAGTATAATGTTTTAAGAGAGACAATGGTAAATAAAAATCTGTTTAATTGTTTCCAAAAAAAAAAAAAAAAAAAAAAAAAAAAAGGCTGAAAGATCCAGAAACATGTCCTTTCAATGGAGAAAGAAACGACAGCTGTAAATGTTTCACTACTGACGGGACAATATCGGGTATAACCATGTTCAAAAGAGTACGTTTGGATCCTATCAAATTATATATTATAGGTAAATCAAATATATTCATTAATTTATTATTATTTTAATTAATATGATATATAATATTTCATAAAATATAAATACTAGAAAAAGAGAGAGAATTATCTTTTTTTTTTTTTTTTTTGAAAATTAATTTACAGCCGACGATTATACGTTCTCTCAAACGAAAGGATCGCATCGTGTGGAATTTGGTAAAGCCGGAGATTGCTATAGTACTCAGAATTGTCCTCAAGGTCGTTTCAGCATTAACTTGAGTGGTACACACTTAAGTTTGTCTAAAGAAGTTACGTGGACTACGTCAGCCTTTAGAACGTTTTATTCGATCAATAGAATAGTAAGTGTGATTTAAAAACGACAACGATAATCCTTTATAACTTTTATAAACATTTATAAATATCAATCGTTTATAAATATCGTTTATAAATATCATTTATAAGTGTATCATTATGAATATCATTTTTTCCAAGAGTTAGAAAAATAATTTGGTGTAAAAATTATAAAAATTTTTTTACTTTTCGTAAGGATTTAAAGAGAAAAAGTTAAGAACAAAATTATAACTTTCGTTACTTTTTTTTTTTTTTTTTTTTTTTTTTTTTTTGTAAGAATCAAAAAGAAAAGAAAATTCAATGAAATTGATCGTTTCAGAATGATCAACAAGTTATTGGTAAATGTGGTGGTTATTGTGGATTTTGTATACCGAAGACGGGCTTGAAATTAGACGTTTTACCTCCTTAGCTAGTAAAACATTTCGTTTGATTACTTGATACAGGTTTGTATTTTAATTTTCTATATATATATATATATATATATCAATTAATGCTAAAAACATTCAAAAAATGTTTATAATATTTATATATAATTATTATTATATAATATATAATAATAATAATAATAAAAATAATAATAACATAATAATACGTACATATACATATATGTGTGTGTGTGTGTGTGTGTATTATATAGCAAATTAAAAATTAAATATTAAATAATTTTATTATACCTATACGTACAAAATAACACATAGATCTATATATCTTTTTACAGTTTCAAGAAAAAACTGGAGGAATTTCAAAAAGTCTTCCAAAACGGAGAAGCGTCTCTAAAAAAGAAAATAATTGGGGATATCATTCGACCGAGAGTTGCCTAAGAATGATTACTTCTTATCACCATATTTTTTTTGTTTTTTTTTTTTTTTTTTTTTTTTACTAAAACAAAAAAAAATCTTTTATTCTTTGCTAATACGCATTGATGAAAATCCAGCAGAAAGTGGTGAAAGAAGAATAAATGAAGAGACTTGCGTCACAAAACAAAACAATTATATATATATATATATATATATACATGTATATATATATATAAAAGAAGGATAAAACGAAGCGTTTTTTCGAAGCATCGTCATTTTTAGTTATCTATCGTTTTGCCAAAGAACTGGAGAAAAAGAAAAAAAAAATGGATAACGACGTACACAAGTACATACATATGCGTCATCATCGTGACTAGGAATCATTAGAATCATGTTCATCGGTATATATAAATATAATAGATTGAGGGACTAAATCAATCGTCACTGCCTCATATTTTAAATCGTTTCTCTTGAAAAACGAATTGTCCGTATGCTCTCTCTTTCTCTCTCTCTTTCTCTCTCTCTTTCTCTCTTTCTGTCTTTCTCTCTCTCTTTCTCTCTGTTTCTCTCTCTGTCATACGAAAAAGAAAAGCTAGAAAAAATAAACAAACGAATAAATAAACGAGGTGGACCAAAATTTGTTCTTGAAGATTTTTGGAAAAAGTCAATTACACTTTTCCAAAATCAAACTTTGCATTAACGGATTGTCCAAGATTAATTTTGGATTTATTTTTTTTTTCCTCTTGGATCTCAAAATCGTAAATCTAATTTATTATCAGAATTGCAGATCTGCTTAGAAATAATATATTCTCTATAAGAAGCAATTGAATTGATTTTGAAAATCGTCTGATAAATTTCGGTCCCCGAAATCCACCTGCATAACTGACTTAACTTGATTGCCTTGACGCACTGCCATATACAAACGCTATAATTGAAAATAGAAAAGAAAAAGGAAAGTAAATTAATAGTGAAAGTAATACTTACGGAAGAAAAATGTTGTAAAGAAAGGAAAAAAAAAAAAAAAAAAAAAAAA
>NC_057686.1:1855830-1890295 GCF_014466175.1 Vespula pensylvanica
AAAAAAAAAAAAAAAAAAAAAAAAGAAACGTAGAAAAGAAGTAGAAGAAAGAAAAGAAAAACGGAAACGACATGAACCGTGAAAAAGATTAAGCAATAAAAGGAAGAACAATAAAAACAAAAGAAAAAAATGGAAATAGCACTAGAGCGATATGTATAACTGTCGTTAGTCATGTCATCGTTAAAACAAAAAAATTTATAACGCCGTAGTATTTTTAGTTCTATTTTATTGTTACAATTACGATATATATATATATATATATATACGTACATATATATATATATGTGTGTACGTACGTATGATACATAATGTAAAAGAATTAGTAGAAGCTTAATGAGAGACGAAGTTATTGACGAGTACGCTTTAACCGATAAATAATAGATCACAATGAATGTTAAGCTTCTTAGCGTTAACAAATTAACAATTCTCGACACACAGCCGATCAGTATATATATAATAATATTAATATTAATAATAATAATAATAATAATAATAATAATAATAATATTAATATTAATAATATTAATAATGATAATAATAAATAATAATAACAATAATAATAATAATAATAGTAGTAGTAATAGTAATAGTAATAGTAGTCCGAAAACTGCGAAGGCTTAAAAATTAGACGAATTTGTGTTTTGATAAGAAAAGAAAAAAGAAAAAAAAGGAAAACAAAAAGTAGCCTTGCGTAGTTCTTTATTATTACTTTTTTTCTTTTCTCTCTCTCTCTCTCTCTCTCTCTCTCTCTCTCTCTCTCTTTCTTTTTCTTTCTCTTTCTCTCTGTCTTTCTTTTTTTTCCTGTTCTTGTACGATTGTTTACCGTTCTACATAAGGATAGAGAGAAAAAAAAAGAAAATTATAGCAGTAGAATTAACTAACGTTAATGGCCCTAATTTTGGCACCCGGTACCAAAACAATCGTAGAGTACAAATCGTTAAGCGTAAATAAGATTTTTACGATTGTTTCGACAGACTGCCATAGTTAATTATTTTTCTGCGATAGATGATTAGTTAAATATGTCTACACATATATATATATATATATATGTATGTATATATCTATATACATATATATATAGACGTAATGCGATAAGCAATATGTGTATGTGCATTATTTCTCTGATGTATTTCTATGATGGAACAATATTATATATTGTGCAACAAAAAAAAAAAAAAAGAGACAGAAAAATGTGACACCGCCATGTAGTAACAATTTATTGACAATAAGCATTGCCAATCTCAATCTCTGTTTAATTTATATATTAATATTATACACACACACACACACACACACACACACACACACACATGTATATGTATGTGTATTTTAATGTTCATAAAATTTCATCGTATTGTTCAAAAAACTAAAAACATTATCTCGATCATTTCGACTATATCGATAGAAATGTTTTAATTTAATTGTGTTACTTAACAACTTTTATCATTTATACACACACACACACACACACATATATATATTTTTTTTTTCTTTCTTTTTTTTTCCTCTTTTTTTTCTATATAATATTAAATAAACGCGCGGAACTATTACTGCCAGTATCGAGAGTATTCGTCTATGTTTAAGTCTATATATATATATATAATACGTTAAGTATTTTTGACACGCTATATATACATATATTGGTCTCATGTACCCAAATATGTAAGAGCTCTCATCTTTCTCTATTGTTACCCTATTATTATTAATCATCTCTATCTTTTTCTCTCTCTAATAATTATATCCCTTCTCTCTCTTCGTCTCTGATAATTTCTTTCTTCTTTTTTTTTCTTTTTTTTTTTTATTCTTATCTACTTGCATCGTTTATATTCAGTAATCGAGTATATACATAGAGAAATATGAAGAAAAAAAAAAGAAGAAAAGAAAAATTGTATATTTTCCTAGACTCTCCTCTTTTTACATATGTACGCTATCCACTCCTTTTCTCTCTCTCTCTCTCTCTCTCTCTCACCACACCCTTTCTTCCTTTGCGTGATCGTCAAGCATCGATTAAAAAAATAAATAAATAAATAAATAAAAAATAAAAAAGGAAAAAATAAAATCGATGCATATATATATATATATATATATAAATTGACTAACACTGTACAAAGTCACCCACTCGTCTTCTCTCGCACATTTTAACATTCAATTTATATACACGTGATGTGTGCAAATGAAATTATTTTCTGATCAATGCGATAATATATGCGACAAGGCGTAATTCAAATCGTTATATGAATTATTGTGTCTCGTTATTTGCCATTATGTAAATTATTTAAAATACATATATCTAGTTAAATATTGGGTGACCCAAATAACTCAAAATATTTCTTGCTAATGATAATTTTATCCTTAATATATTATATATTAATAAATAATTTGTGTATATATATATATATATACACAGACATTTTATTTACAATACGAAACATAGACACACATACGTACGTATTATATTTAAAATCGTCATTTATATCAGCAAGGATCGAAAAGTTAATTTTTTAAATGATATGCCCCTGACGATTGACAACCGTACGTACACTCTTGTATGAAACATATGTATCAATGTATCAATTAGTCTTTTCATTTATGATTAAGAATTTCACAAGAGATTCATTTAGATTAAATAAGATTTACAAGATAGATTTGTTTAGAAAAGATGAAAGGAGGTATGAGTTCCATTTTTCTTTTTTTTTTTTTTTTTACTTCTTTTTCTATTTCTTTTTATATTAGCGGGCAATTCAATACGCGATAAGATAGGACAAGACAAAATTCGAAGAGATAGCAAGTACATTCCATTTCCGAATATCTTCAAAGCTTTCTATCAAATGAAATAAAATCAAGAAATACCATTATTTGATAAAAATCGATCAACAGAAAACGATATAAGTTAAAAGAAAAATTACTTAGTTATCATGACGACAGCTTATCCGATCTCTTATCTCCGAATAGTATCTGACAAAATTTCGTCTGTTAAAGAAGCAGAGTAGGTTTATAAACCGAGCCGAAAGTTAGAATCACACTATTGATAAGGAATTTTTTCTTTTCAAGTCAAAGCGATTATTTTTTTTAGCGTACAATTTGTCGATCGAGTCATAATGAAAATCATCAGTTTTTTATTGGTTGCAGCATTATCTTTTAATCAAGTAAGTGGTCGAGTAAAAATTGTTAAGAATTTTCAATGAAACGTACTTCGTTGTACGTCGTTTAAAATAAAGAAAAAAATAAAATAAAAAAATAAAAAGAGTATGAAATAAAAAGAAATGAAATAAATAGGTAATCAGTGTGAAAGTGATCGTCGAGGAAAATTTAAAAAATGCCGAAAAAAAGATCAATGACTCGAAAAACAAAATCGAGGATGCTATTAAGGATATTAATAGATATAGAAGTAATCTTCAATTTATGTTCAACAACAAAATAACGGCACGACAGGAACAACACGTAAAGACTATTCGTTGTATAACTGATCTTTCGTTGGAAGAAATTCGTGTAAGTAAATTGAATCAAATTGTTGAGTATAATAATTAATAAATATTATTTAAATAGTAATATTTAATATACTATAATATTATTCAGTATAATACAATATTATTATAATATATTAATAATATAATATAATATATTATAATATAATAATAATTATATTATAATATTATATAACTATAATATTATTAAATTTTTTTTAAACTATATCACTTAATACTACCACATACGTTATTATACTACTCTGTATTACTATATATTGTACCATTTCGTACTCTGTCAGTTATATCACACATTATTAAAATATTATATTATATATAATAGTAATAATTAAATATATTGAACAAAAATATATTCAAAAAGAAAATGAATAAATAAACAATAATAATAATAATAACATTAATTCAGACATTCGTTTACCATGCAAGATCACAAGGCAAGAATCCAACCAACTGTTACCAGAATAGTCAAGCAGCTACAAGAATCATAAGCAATCATGGCTATTCCTCGTTAGACAAATGTGTCAAAGAAGCCAAAGTATTTATCGAGCAGGTTCAGACCACCATCGATAACATCATTACCGTACGTTCTTCTTTTTTCTTCTTTTTTCTTTCCCTTCTTCCTCAATTTTTTTATAATGTCATCGTCGTCGTCGTCATCCCCATTATCATCATCCTCATCATCCTCGTTGCTATACGTTCCTTTTTTATTTTTTTTTACTTCAACTTTTCTACGAAAGCATCATCGTCGTCATTATCATAATCATTGATACATCTACTTTTTTTTTCTTCTTTAATTTTTCTACAAAATTATCATCGTCATCGTCATCGTCATTATCATTGGTTTCTTTCTACTTCTTATTCTTCAACATTTTTACAAATTGATCATTATCATTGTCATCATCATCATCATCATCATCATTATCATTTTCATCATCACTGTCATCGTCATCGTCTTATTTTTGTCACAGACCGGTCAGACACTCATAGCGGAACTAGATTATATCTTCCCCAATTGTCATAATCGGCTGCCAAAAATAATATTACATTGTGTAACTCGAAAAATCAAGAAATACGAGTTATACATTAAAAATTTCGATTCATCGATAACTTCCATGAGAACGACCGGAGACACTGCCTTCCATCAAGGCTTTCTTCATGGTATCGCATGTTACAACAACGTTGTCGTCAAAACTCGCGAAAGTGTACGAGCTAACGTCGCCGAAGCCGAATATTGTATTAATAAATCTTAATAATTATTGTTAATTAAAGGGGAAACATCAATCTAGAGAAATATATTTGCTTGACGATTTTCTTGATGTGTCATTTAAAAAAAAAAAAGGAAATAAAAGGAAAGAAAAAAGATTTTGTAAAATAATCAAAAAGTTTCTTTGATCGATCGATTAGGGAGTTTATTACGAATATAAAAACATTATTATTATTATTATTTATTTATTATTTATTATTATTAATTATTTATTATTTATTATTATTATTATTATCGTTTTTGTTATTGTATTATTATAGGTATCGATTTCTTTTCTTTTCTTTTTTTTTTTTTTTTCTTATTTTGTAATGATTCCTTACCGAGAAAAAAGTCGATTCGTTTCATTCCGAGTTAAGATAGCAATTTTTCAGAATTTCAGGACATACAGTGTAAAACGATAACGATAACGATACGCATAATTTCGACGTCTGCGTCGATCGTTTATTTTATTATCTGATCAAAATGTCGCAATTGCAAATACAAATTTGTAATAATGAATGAATAATCGAAAATATATGATAAATTGCTCGAGTAGATTTATGTAGTTCGATTAATTTTACAAAATTATTGAAATAATTAAAATTAAAAAAAAAAGATAAATATTCTCCTCTATCCTTCGCCACTCTCCACACACACACACACACACACACAAATGTTTGATAATCGACGTTGAATAATCTTTCATTCGAAAGTAATATGATTAGAAAAGAAAAAGAAAATGAGAAAAGATGATCGATAATGATCGATAAGTCGATATTTTATTTTATTTAAAAAAATACTTACACTGTATAGGCTGCACATAAGGGACCTGCATATAAGGATTATGCATATTCAACAATATTATTGTATACTATTTTATTTTTTTTTTTATCTTTTATTTTATTTTATTTTTTACAACCATGCAACAAAATTTCGTTTATGTACACAAAAAAAAATATTTCTTTTATCCAATTTATTTTTATTAGAAAATTGGATTATTAAATTAATTGTAAGATACATACATACATACATACATATATATACATACGTATATATATATATATATATATATATATATATATATATATATACACACGAACGATTTAATAATCCTATATTAATATTTTATAATAATTAATAATCCTATAATGATAATAACATATGTATATAATATATTACTCTATATTTAACACAGATATATAATTAACATAATTATAATCGAATAGATCTATAGATAGGATATAAGAATAAAGATATTATTAAATAAACGATTGTGTTTATCACTTATCGCAAGACCTTGTCTCTCTCATCGTTAAAATTAATACCTTTCTACTATATAGATTATTATTTGTTCGGGGATTCTCGAAAGAGAAGAATTACGAAGGGATTTTTTTCAAGGGAAATAAGAACATTGGGAAAAAACATTAGTCTTAACGTCGACTTTTATCTATTTGGTTACGTGACACGTCGTAAAACAGAATCATCTCTTTTCCTTCTCCCACTTTTCTCCTTCAGTATCTTTCCTTCTCTTTCTTTCACTCTTTCTCTCTCTTTCTCTCTCACGCACAACTTCGTCGTCATTAAATCACTCGCAGATACGATGTTTTTCCTTTATAAGAGACGACCGATATGTGCTGTCTCATTTTGTTATAACATTTCCATTGATATCATCGTTCTTCTTGCATTCGCGAATATAATTAAAAATAAAAAAAAAAAATCTTCATCATGAATAATTTAATAATTGGTCTCGTAGCTACATTTTGCATCGTTCAGGTATGATTAGATTTATGATTATTATTATTTAATAATTAACCTTGATTTATCGATTGTAAATCGAAATTATGTAAATTACTTTAGAAACAAAATTATTTATTAAATAATTTATTAATATATATATATATATATATATATATAGAGAGAGAGAGAGAGAGAGATATAAATCATTATATTAATAAATACATAATATAATAATTTTGTTATTAATAATAATTTTCTTGTTTCTTATATTCCTCATATATAATATATATAATTTATATTACAGATTAGCACAGTTCATGCAGAGTCCATGGAAGTTTTAAAAGCACGCCATAACAAAGCAAAAGGAGATGTCGGTATAGTGATCAATGATCTTATGCGATCGAAAAGAAATCTCGACTTTGATTTGAACATGAAACTGTTCAACAATAAGATCGACTCGATGCAAGCCATAAATAATATGACGAATTCGGCAATGAAAGAGATTCGCGCAAGTATAATTTTTACGAATCAAACTATCGAATCGATCGATCGATTTTTTCTTTCTTTCTTTCTTTCTTTCTTTCTTTCTTTCCTCTAGGATGCCGTGGAAACTGCCAAAAAGAAAGGCAAAAATGCCAATTATTGTTTAGAATCTGGTAGACTTGCGCTTAGAAATATCAGTTTGAATTCGTTCGCAACATTGAACGTATGTTTAAATAATGCTAAACAAGGTATTGTACCAGCCCAAAATAACATGGATGCTATCGTTGCTGTAAGTACAGATACATTAATACATTGTTTTGATAGAGAAAAAAAAAGAAAAAAACGTAGAGTAAAAGGAAAAGAAAGATTGTGATCGTTCATGCAAATTTTTATTTATTTATTCATTTCTTTCTTTCTTTTTATTTCAAATTTCTTATATTCAGATTGCCAGGAAACTTCTCATAGCGCTGGACAATATATTTCTTAACTGTTATTCGAACATCATATTCCAAATGCAAAGCTGCATCGCTATTTCATTAGGCAATGCTAATAGTGTCATCAGAAATCTCCAAATCACTGCCGATAATGTGAAAAGTAGTGGCAATGTAGCATCCATCAATTCCAACGTCAAAGGAAACGCTTGCTTCTCCAACGTTGTTTCCTCAACCCGTCCGAAAGTTTTCGTTGCTTTGAATAGCACGAAGTCTTGCATAAATAGCGCGTAAAAAACGAAAAAAAAAAAACAAGTAACTTTGTTAATTAAGTTCCAAATCGAAATTGTCAAACGATGCCAAAGTGTCGACAAATGACATTAAAGAAACAGAAAATAATATATATAATTTACATATAATTTAGTTTTCAGAAAATATTTAGATATCATATAATATGCGATATTTAGTATGTAATATTTTATATTAAAAATACAATGTTTACATTTTAGAGATATAATAGAATATTTCATATATGTATATATGTACATATGATAATGACATCTAGCGGTCGCCATCTAGCGGTCGAACGGCGAACTAGAAAGCCCGTCATACACGAGGTTGCCTTTATTTAGGCGCCTCATATCTATAGATCGTTCCATTTGTATAAAACGATACAAAAATATATTTTTCTTTTTCCCCTTCTTTCATATATATCCACATTGTATTCGTTAAATTGTTTTTCTTCTTTTTCCTTTTTTTCTAATCCGTTGACTCAAGCATGGAACGTAGAAATTTTTCTAAAAAACTTTATCAAAGAAAAATATTCCGTCGATCGAGAATTATTATTTCGAAGGAAATACTAAATGTGAACCGATAAAATAAGTCGATATTCGATTGATACAATCGAGATTCGCACGAACGAGCATTATGATCGACCATGCGAAACTACTTCTGATGCAACAGAAATAAACGGGTCTTTCATTGTAACTAGATAACTAGAAAGAAAGAGAGAGAGAGAGAGAGAGAGATAATAGAGAGAAAGCAGATAGTTAAGTAACAATAGATTTATTATAAACGAAGTTAGTTTCTACATATGGAAAATATTATATTTACGAACTAAATAACAATATTCGATTTTATTAAGTGCGAGAAAAATCGATAAAAATATTAATTTTTTCTTTTCTTTTTTTTGGATCGATCGATCGATCGATCGATTAGATTAGATTCTACTTGATGCAACCATATCGTCGAATTCTCGCTCGTGTTCGGATTTAGTTAACATAAAAGCTGGTAATATTAATCCAAGCTTTTTGTCATAAATCGGTCGAGTTTCGGCAACGTATTCGTAAGGTTCAACCTCGTGTAATTGTTCTTCCTCCGTTGTTTTCTCAACGTCGTCATCGGAAGTTATTGTCCTCGCATAAGAATCTTCACTCGCCGATGCTATTGGCTCTAAGATGTCGGAATCGACGATTATTTTATTATTCGAATTACGTTTATTCAAGGACGAACCCGATGATTTTATTTCGGGAAGCTTGAATTGTTTAACCTCTCTATACGTTAATCGATCGTTATTATTTTCTTTTACATCTTGATCACCGACGAACATGCATTCCTCCTTACGAATATCTTTATCGTCCTTGCACCTGTAACAAGTCATATTGTCTTTCATAACCTTTTTGCAATTCGAACGATCCTCCTTTTGAAACTCTTTCAAGAATTTTTCGATCTCTTCCTTTTTCCTTTTACTATCGTCGAAATAACCATCGCCCTCGTTAATTAATTTTTTTCCGGCGATTACGTCGATCGACGACGAGTCATCACGATCAACGTTCGAAGTTGGCGCGTATACCAAACTTTTCGAATTTCCCGACGAATCTAATACTCGTTTATCGTCGTAATCGTCGTTCTTATCGTAGACCTTATCGTATATCTTATCGTAAAATTTATCGTAGGGCCTTTGAACTTTCGTCTCCTTTACGTTCTCCTGTACGTCGTAAATATCACTCGATTCGTTTTTTTCGTCATCGTTATCGGATTTCGTTGGGCTACCAAAAGATTTACCTTTGGTATAAGCGTACACCTTGTCCTTAGGTTTGTAACTGTAAGAACATTGTTCGAAATTATCACCAGTTTTAGGATCCTTGCATATCTTACACGTCATCGAATCCTTCTCGATTACTTTGCAATTCGATCGATCGATTCTTTCAGAATTTTTTTCCGATTCGGATTTGTACTCGGACGGGCTCTTGTAATGATCAGGTATATACGAATCGTACGATTCATTTTCAACCTTCGACGGTATAGATTTCTTTTCGAAATTATTTTTTTTACTCTCTTCGAACGGTAAAGTATAATCCTTGGAATAATCCGTGTATCTCGATTCTCGCGGATAATTTTCGATCGTAGAAACCTCAACCTTTTTAATTCCCTTCGACAAATTTTCGGGATAACCGAACGACTTCGATCTACTGAATTTGTATATTTTGTCCATCGGTTGATAAGCGTATGAACATTTCTCGTAATTTCCACCGGTTTTTGGATCCTTACATACCGTACAAGTTTTACCATCTCTCTCGATTTTTTTACAATCGGTCGAGGATGACCCTTTTTCTTCTTCGTCGTCGTATCCTTCTTCTTTTTCTTCTCTTTCCTCCTCTCCTTCCTTCTCCTTCTTTTTCTTTCCATATCTTTCGATTCCAGTTTCGTCATCGTTCGATGCTTTCACCCGTGATCCTTCGTACCTTTCACTTGGATACGATGGCTCGTAATGCTTTTCTTCTACCGGAACGATCTTGAGGATAGAAAGAAGAAAAAAGAATTGAGAAACAAAGGGAAACGAAAAACAAAGACAAGGAAGAGAAACAAATTTAAAAAAAAAAAAAAAGAGAGAGAGAGAAACAACATTGGGCACGATTTCTTTTTTCTTTTCTTTTCTTTTCTTTAATCAATATAGAGAGAGAACAAAAGAAAAGAAATTCACGAAACCGAACTAACAATATTATATATCTTACACAAAATTATTATTTGATGGCGAGAAAGTAAAAAAGTTTGGACAGTGATAGGGGTTGAGGAAGTGGGTATCATTCTTTCGACGGGAAAATTGTTCCCGAATGTGATTTAAAAAATTAACATACTTTCTTGATACATGGTATGTTTCGACTTAATCTTTTTTTTCTTCTTCTTCTTCTTCTTCTTTCTCTTTTATTCTCTTTTTTTTATATTTTTTCTTAATTGTAGAAATAAAACTTTTTCTAAAAGAAACTTTTTCAACTGAGTCGACAGTACAACGACAAAAAAATGAATAGATAGCATAACATTAAATAGTATGACAGAAAGAGAAAGAGAGAGAGGGAGGAAAAATTACAAGGTCGATAATAAAAGAAGTTACTATTTTTCGTCTTAAAGACGAAAAACAGATCCTATCTTACGACTTTAAATACATCTTCCCTATGTAAATACGTTCTCCACTTTTTAGAGCTAACTCATTCTTTCCCAAGAGATTAATTTTATCGAGGAAAAAAAAAAGAGAAAGAAAAAACCAAATTTAGTGTAAAGAAAAAAAAAAAAAAGGAAAAAGAATAAGCAAAAAAAAATTAAAAAAGAAAAGAGTAATCGCCGTTGTAAAATCGTTCGAATATAAACCCATAACTATTTATCGAGTAATTATTCCATGTAATATATTTTTACCTTCCTATTTTCAGCCGAACGTCCGCCATTATTGTCGTCGTTTTTTTCGTTTTCGTCGCGAGCCTTTCCAAACGACCTTGACTTCGTATATGCGTAAGACTTTTCATTCGGTTGCGATACGTAAGAACATTGTTCGTACTTCGCTTTACTTTTAATATCCTTGCAAAGCATACAAACCATTGAATCGCGTATTATCTTTTCGCAATTTTCATCTTTGTTTTTATATTTTTCAGATATGTCGGCGGTTTCGTCGGCAGTAAATATTTCGTCGCCGAATCTGTAAGGATTTTTATTTCTTCCAAACGGATCATTTCGATCGGCAACGTGTTGTTCGGATGCAGCAGCTGTTGCTACTGTCGCTGTCGAGGCCGCCGCCATTTTGGATCCTCCGCGATCCTCCAGAGTGGAAAATAATTTTGGAACGGTGATCTTCAACGTGTTCGATCTACGATTTCGAATGTTCGAACGTTCCGACGTATTTTCTTTTTTCCCACTGTTGAAAAAATAATAACAATAAATATTTAATTTTTTATTGGATCTTTACATTTGTAATATATACGATTTTATTATTATTATTATTATTATTATTATTATTATTATTATTATTATTCCTATTACTATTATTATTATTATTATTATTATTATTATTAGTAGTAGTAGTAGTAGTAGTAGTAGTAGTAGTAGTAGTAGTAGTAGTAGTAATAATTGTAGTAGTAATAGAATTAATAGTAGTTGTTGTTGTTAGGCATATTCAAATGAATTTTTATTTTAAGATAATAATTTTATTCTATTTTAATTATAAGTATTAATATCATAATTATTAAATTAAATTCTTCTACCTTGTATTATCCTTTTCCGGTAGAGTTTTAAACGGCGGTGATAATATCTTTTTAACATTTTTATCCTCCCTCGGTATCTTCTTTATAAAAATCAAATCCGACGGTTCCGAATTTATCGGATCTGTTTTCACATGGTACCATGGATTTCTTTTCGATTCGTTATTCAAATTTGTTTCCTTCGAACCTTCTTCGTATTTTTGATTCAACGAGATTACGCAACTCACCGATAATATCATTAAAAAATAAATCTGCAAGAAATAAGAGGAAAAAAAATATATAGAAAATAAAGAGAGAGAGAGAGAGAGAGAAAGAGAGATGAAAAAAAGAGAATCGTAATGAATAAATGATCAAATTAAAACAAAAAAATATCGACTTACCCTCAAATCGATCATCTTTCTTTCTTTCTTTCTTTATCTCTTTTTTTTCTTTATCAAAATTTATCGAGTTTATATCGTCAAAGTAAATGATATTTCAATTTTTTAATTTTTTGTTTTCTTTTTTCTTTTTATTTGTTACTTTTAAAAACTTGATTTCCACGGTATTGAATGATTCGAACGAATCGATATTACTTTCCTATGGTAAATGATACGATTCTTACGAACGGAATGGCTTTATATTGACTATGGAAATCTATATCAGATACGACCCCCACTACTTTATTCTTTATTTCGTATACTCCTCTTATTACAGTGAAACCTTCTAAACATTCTCCAGAAAGCTTTGAATCTTGATATTATATATAGTAGAAGAAAAAAGATGGAGAGAGAGAGAGAGAGAGAGAGAGAGAGAGATGAAACGCTTGAATTGAGATGTTGCGATCGATCGATTACCTAAACCATTCGATTCGCTTTAATAAAAATGATCACGAATATATATATATATATATTTCTTTTTATTAAATTTTCAAAAGACATTTTGCTTTATTGTTAATTTAGTATTTTTCATTTTTATTTTTCTCTTTTCTTAACTTCTAATTTTTAATTCTTGAGATCACGAATTAATTGAAAAATATAATAAACATTTTGCAAACAATTTATATATTTATATTTACATTATATACATATATTATTTTATATATAATAATATATATATATAAAATAAATAAATATATATATATATATATAGCATCACTGATAATGATATGTTTACTATAAATAAACTATCAAGTTCGAAAATCAAGTTTTTATATAGAAATCGTCGAAAAAAAAGGACTATAAAAAAAAATATGCCCACATATTTATATTTACCTATATAAAAACGTATTGTATTAATCATTATATTGTCTCTCGTATTTCTTTATTCGTAAATGGACACGTACACACGATAATTCATTATTCTGACTTAGAAATTTTTTTCTATTTTTTCTTCATCATTTTTTTGCAACATTTCACCTCTCTCTCTCTCTCTCTCTCTCTCTCTCTTTCTGTCAATGTCTCTAACGTCCATTAACATGCAAATATAATAGAAATACCAATGTGATCGAGAGAGAGAGAGAGAGATGTTCGATTAAAACTAATCAGATATATATTAGCATTATTTCTACATCGTTTCCGCGAGAAAAGCAAAATAATAATGGGACAGGTGAAAGTTAGAATTGAGATCAACGACCTGCACGCGTCCATTGTATTTTTTTGCTGGTGCGCTTGGTATATAACGATCGTTTGCAACGTAAAAAAACAAAAAAAAAAAAAAGAAAAAGAAAAAAGAAAAATGAACTGAAGCAGAAAAAGAAAAAAAAATATAGACAAAAAAAAAACTTGATTCACGTAGCACGACTGTTGTCCCCATCTCCTCTCCCCCCCATGCATCTCCCCCCGCATAGGTATGATAATTCGAATTAGTCGAGATTATATCTATGTAACTATATCTTTCTTTCTAATGATTCTTACGTAACAATTTTAATTTAACGTTAAATTAATTTTGTTACGAAGAAAAAGAATATGTGTAGATAGACACAAATATGCAATTATGCGAGTACAATATGGTTATATTAAATAGTCCATATAATATATGATAAATAGGTAATACATAGTTAAATTCTATCTTAAAAAATATGAAAACTAAAAATTTAATATAAATATTAAATTTAATATTAATATTAAAAACGTATGTATTTATCTATTTGTGTATAGATATAAATATCCGTTGCAATCCTGTTTTATTAAATTGTTAATAATATTGTTGGATTAATATTAAATTATTTAATGTTATATTAATAAATTTGATATTAAATGAAATTAAAAATAATTTAATTAAGGATTGTGTAATCGTTAAATTACGTTTAATTCGTCGTTAAACGATTTGATCGAAAAAAGATTGTTTCCTTTTGTTCTTTAAATAAATAAATGAATATATAAATAAATAAGTAAATAAATAAAGAGAACAATTCGACACGTACGATTTATGTTTTCTTGTTAAACATTTATTCATTTATTTATTTATTTATTTATTTATTTATTTATTTATTTATTTATTTATCTACTTATTTATTCTTGACAAATTTCCTATTGAAAATATTTGACTCTATATACATAATATATATTATAATGATCGTCGTCGATAAATTATCAATTAATTATCGATTAATTGATTTATATTAATTATCACTCCTTGAAAGGAAAGTTTCGTGGATAAACGGAAATATGTGAAACACGTGGTTGACCGAGTTGTTGTCTACTGAAAAATCCATCTGTCGGTGCTGGTTTCATTTGCAATTTCGAAGCTAATTTTTGTATCATCAATTTTTCATCGTTTTCCATTTTTTTCATAACTTTCGAATCCTTCTTCTTATCTTTCCCTTGAGAAGCATTTCTTTTACGATAATATAAAACTTCACCAGCCAGTGTGATCATTGCCAAAGCGAGACCGAATAAAGTTGCTATGAAGACTCCACCTGTTACAATTTTAAAAGAAAAATAGAATTAATATGATTACATATTAATTCTATTTTTCGATTAGTTTTATTTCTAAAAAAAGAAAGAGAGAGAGAGGGCGAGAGAGAGAGAAAGAAAAATTTATTTAATCTTCTATACGTTTTCATTTCTCTTAAAAATCTGATCCTTTTTTATTTATTTATTTATTTATTTTACTTTTTTTTATTTTTCAAAAAACTTTGATTTAATTTTTGATTCGAACGATTCGTTTCGAGTAAAACCGACGTAACCAAACAATTTTTGATTGGCTTTGATTTATTTAAAGAATTACTTCGATTAATCGATTAATCTCATTTCTTAAAGATCGATATCTAAATAATTTTTGATTAGTTTATACTTATTACTGCTTATTTTGTACATATACTAGTTTATACTGACTATCTTAAAAATTATTATAATTCTCAATTTTAATTTGGATTTCCTCGATAATATTGATAATAAAAATACCTAAACTTTCCAACGTGATACCCTCGCTATCATCGGAATTTGGACACTGAGCTTTCAAAGATTGATTCCAATATTTGGACGCCAACGTTTCGAAATATCTGTCCTTTTGTAAATCGAGTATTCTGAGAATGTCAAAATTAACACGATTAGTTGTACGAAAACTTTTATTACATATAAAATTTATTATAAAAATATATAATAAAAATTAATATTAAATAAATATAGAAGGAATGATAAATAAATGAACGTATATAAACAAATATATATAATAAAAATAAAAATATATAATTTTATTGTAGATATATTACGTTTGATATATAACCCGTGTCGTAAAAATTTACTAGTAAGAAAAAAGAAAACAACGAAGAAAGAAAAATAAAAAAGAAGAGTATGAAATAAGTAAATAAAAAAAGAAAAATAAAGACAGAGAAATATTCAACAAACAATATAAACCTTCTACTTATCTCCTCTTGCAAATGGCTACCCTGTTGAACTGCAATTGCATATGGTTGTTCGGCAAATACCTCACCCACTTCAGTCAAATTACAATTTCTCGTAACTTCGTACTTTATTTGCGAGGAATCATGTATAAAAGCAAACTCTGCGTTTTCACTTTCGATCACCTATAGAAATACATATTTACGTTATTGCGAGTATTATTTTTTATTAATTTTCTTTTTCTTATTTCATTGAATTCATTGAAATCATCGAATCAAGAAACTTTTGAATTCTCTATGTAAAGACATTCCTTGGGAAAACCTCAACCTCTCTTCTGCACTAACCAACATCTTAAATTAATTACTTTTCTGAATCCTTCTTCGTTGGATTCAACAGGGCCAACTTGAGTGATAGCTTGAAGTATATGTCCGTATTGTTCTTTTATAGGATAATCCCAAACACGATATTCTATTTGATCGCTTGTACTGTTCAAAGTGATTTCTTTCCAAGCACTATAAAAAAAAATATATATATATATATATATATATATATATATATACACATGCGTGAGCATACGTTTGTGTATACATGTATGAAAACATGTATGTATACAAGTATGTATGTATTTATGTATGTATGTGAAATAGATATATATGTAGGTATGTATGCATGTAAAAAAGGAAAAAAAAAAGAATTGTTTAGCTTTCTACTCACGTATAAAGCTTGTCCTCGGCATTCTTCATATTTATGAAGTATTGATGGGCTCCTGAATTAACACGTACCGTGTAATTTATTCGCGATTGACGTGCCAGTTGTTCGAGAGATTGTACCGGTGACTGTTTAACGGGTGTGATTAATTATAAATAAATCACGTTTGTTATTTCTTCTTGATATAATAATGATTAATAATAATAATAATAATAATAATAATGATAATGATATAATTAAATTTGGATATAAATGAAATATAAATATGGTAATTATTTTAATGATTATTATATACCTAAATTATTTTATAATATTTTCAAATGATAATAATATTTATTACTGTATCATATATAATAATAAAATAATATTATATAGAATAATTATTCTAGAATTTATTATTATTATTGATATTATATTTGCTTTCAATTGCAAAGTAATTGAAATACATACTTGCATTCTTTCGACGGTAAGAAAAGCAGCCAAATTGGCAGTAAATGTAGCTAACATCAGTACAACGAACAACCAATAAGCAGCTACGAGTGTTCTACTTGACAATGCTTTTGGAGCTTCTCCACCTCCTTGTGGTGTAAACGATGTAAGAGCGAACCAAAAACTTTCCTTTAATGTAAATTCTCTATAAAATAAAAAATTCCACGTAAAATATTCATATGTATATTCAAAAAATTATTACAATTATTTAATTGTTAATTGTACGATTAATATTGTAATAAAATGGAAATTGTTTATATTATTTATTATTTGCGAAAAAAGAACAAATACATTAATTATATTTTCGATATCATTAATTTATTAATTATTATTTCTAGGATGATATATACCTGCAGGGATAAGGATAAAGCCTCTTATTATTTCTAGCGCTATAAGGTGAATATTTATCCAATATCCAAATCATTATTCCAGTCAAGGTTAAAGCACCGACAATACTGAGCCAAACCTCTGGCCTTAAGACCGTCATAAATTTAAACAGTGAAGCTTTACGAACGGGTTTTCTCATCACTGCATGCAAAAAAAATATTATCGATGGTATCTTTGATAAAAATAAATTATCACATGTCGAATTATTCGAAATTGAGGTGCTACAATATCGATTGGAATTACAAGGGAAATAAATTAGAATTATGTCATACCTATGAGAATACCGGATTGTTCGAAATAAGGTGCGACAAAATCAATCACTTCTTCCCTTTCCGAAGTCATCGTCAATGCGGCAACCGCAATATCTGTTTCCTATATAAAGAAAATGATGATATCTCTAAACGTTCGAGTATAAATGGTTGATGTCTTACAGGGGCTCAATTATTAATTTAATGTTATCGAGTATAAATGGTTGACGGTTTACAGGGGTCGATTATTAATTTAATGTTATCGAGTATAAATGGTTGACATTTTATACGGGGCAACGATTTCTTATCTCGATAATAAATTATTAATGATGATTGATGTTCTCCACGTTAAATAATTTCGAGAAAAATGATTATTTTATATTAAAATTGTACTTACTCCTTTCGCAAGATCACCAACCAGACCACTCCATTGACCGTTCTGTAATTTTTCACCAAAACTACGATCAATGGGAATGACCAATTCATAATCGAATTGCATCTCTTCGGATAATTTCTCGATAAAATCAATACAGTATCCTTCCCACACCTCGTTACCATCGGCATCTCTCATTGTTTGACCTGTCGCTGGATCTATTTTTGGCATTGACCATGGTATCGACTTAAAGAACGATCAAAAGATCAATAATTTAAAAAGAAATTAATGATTATAATTAATGATTTTCATTTCTATCTTGTTTTTTTTTTTTTTTTCATTTTTCTTTTTTTTTTTTTTGTCGTACGATACAGGATGGACCAAGAGCGATATTTTAAAAAAAATTTCGATTAGATCAATAAAAAAAAAATCGATCAGACCTTTTTGAATTAATTTTGATGAAATAATGCAGACTGTAAAATCTAGAACGCGTAGAATTTATTCGATTCGATCTAAAAAAAAAAAAAAAAAAAAAAAAAAATTGATCTAGGAACTTATAGGTCCACCCTATACTCTCATACACCCGATTGTTAATAATATCGATCTCTCACTTTAGTCGTTCCAATTCGAAAGAATCTCTTTGCCGGACGTATCTTAGATCCTGAAGCTTCAACGATCTTGTTCCGTCTGGTCCAAGTTCCAAGTGGTTTCAAAAATCCACGTTCGAGAGTTTGCAATGATATTTCGGCTTTGTACATGATCGTGGCCTTTTCTGACCAGTAATCGAAAGTATCGTTGTTTGTCAATCTCTAATTAATCCAATAAATATCGAAAATAACAAATGTTTATAAGATCGAAAAAAGAGTGTATTGTCATTATAAATACGTATCTATCGAACTCTACATAGCTTTTCTAACGTTCGTAATAATCAATCAATATCATGACAGGCAAGCTTACCGATATTAAAAATTTATTGAATGCCTCAGCGGTTTCGTTAGAAGTCGAGGGTGCTGGAATTCCAGTCAAATTAGACGGGCATTGACCCGATTTTGGTTCCACGCTTATTCCAGACTTTTGAATTTCGTTCATGATGCTTACTATTAATCCGATCAAACGTTTAAAACAGATTGGAAATATCTGATAAAAATACACAAAAATGTCAAAAATGTTATATGACAACAAACGATATATATACATGTATACACACACACACATATATATATATATAACATATATTAGTAATTATATTAATAATTTATTTTTTTAATTATATGATATTATAAATTAGATTTTTAATAGAATTAGATTTTTAACAGTTATAATAATAATTATGACACTGATTTTTAAATCATATCTATAATATGTTTCGTTCTGAGATTTCTTTTTTAATATCTCAAATGATTACAATTTAATACCTGAAAATCGGCCGGACAATTACAGTTGGATTCGCCCATCAAATGACAACAAACGTCAGAATTCATAGTTAAAACTGTGCAGGATACGTTAAACGAATCGACACTAATGTATTTGAAGTCTTTGTAACGATTATCGGTGAAAATCAAATTCCATATGTCGTCCCTTTTAACTAAGCCACCTTCGATAGCCTATGAAAAAAGAAAAAGAAAAAAAAGAAAAATATATATATATATATACATACAGATATCCTATAGTTCGTACGTTGAAACAATTCTAAAAATAATATTTTAAAGGGACATTTTGAATTTACAAAGGAACATTTTGAAATAAGAAATTACGTAATGTTTCGGCAATCATCGATGTCCAAAATGAATCGAGAAAACAACACTTACAGTTTTAACATATTCCTCCATCTTGTATGTACTCGAATAAATCGCATAATAAGAGGGTGATGGTCTCATACTTCGAATTTTCGAAACCGTTCTGTCAGTAAACTCATCGATCACGACCAATCTGATTATCGAGATACCAATGAGATAATATAGTGATTGATTGAGTTCTACAAAAAAGGAAAAAAAAACCAATTACATTTCTAATCTTTATTTCTTGCAAAGGTACGATATTAAAAAAAAAAAAAAAAAAAAAAAAAAAATTAAAAAAATTAAAAAGGAAAAATTTCGATCGAAGGGAAAGAAAAAACGACCTTGAAACGATAATACATTTCATTTTATCACTTAATCATTAAAAAAATCAAATTAAAAAGTTTCATAAAAAAAAAAACTATGCGTTCTTCGATCGAAGAGAGAGAGAGAGAGAGAGAGAGAGAGAGAGAGAGAGAGAGAATGACCTTGTAACGATTGAACATGTCATTTTATCTTCTTTCATCGTGAGAAATCAAATCCAAAGGTATGATAAAAAAAATATATATGTATATATACTTTGTTCAATCAAAAAGAGAGAGAGAACATAGAGAAAGAAAAAGAGAAAAAGAGAATGACCTTGAAATGAATAAAACATTTCACCTGTACCGACTTGAAAAATGAAATCAAAAAGTATGATAACAAAAAAATACATATATATATATATATATATATATGAGTTGTTCGATCGAGGTAGTATGACCTTGAAATAAATAAAACATTGAGTTTTACCTCTTTCGTCTTCAAAAATGAGGCCAACGTCCGTAGCATTTTTCATCAGCAACAAATCGTCGACTGCTTGAACGTAAGAATTGATGCTACAGTCACCCCGTTTATAAACGATACCTTTATCTTCTGCCACTATACGTAATAAATCCCAACCGGACCAAGTCATGTCCAATATAAGACTAACGCCCTTGTATAGTACAGCGCAAACTGAAGAGATCGAATAAAATAAAAAAGAGGAAGAAGAAAGAAAAAAGACAGAGAAGAAATGGGAAAGATTTTTGGCAACATTTCTTAAAGCAATAATTTCAAACATGTTGCAAATACCTTTTTGAAAACTCTCATCTAGATTCTCCCGATCTACTTCGACCTTGGACAAGTGCACTGTTATAAGATCGTGACCAAAATCCTTCTCGGCGCTCGAAGCTGCGTCGTTCAATACACTCAAAATCGAGCTATCTTCGTTTTCTATCACTATTACTGAAAATTCGATCGGTATCGAAAAATAACGAAAAAAGAATATATATATATATATAAGTTTATATGTATGTATGTATGTATGTATATATGTATAGGTAAATAGATTAATAAATCGTGTTGATTTCATTTCTAAACACTTATTGTGAATATATATATATATTCACATATATGTATATGTATATGTATACGTATATGTGTATGTACACACACACACACACACACACACACACACACACACACACACGTGTGCATATATATGTATGTACATAATTTCAATATAAAAAAATGTATCGATATAAAAAGAAAAGAACCGCGAATTTTTCAAATGATCCACATGTATATATATACGCGCGCACGCATTTGTACATGTACATATATTAATATACATATATATATGTGTACATATATATATATATATATCTGTATGTGTGTGTATATATATATATATGTTACTTACACAGACTCATTGGAGTTTGACATTTGATCGGTAATAAAAGTAAAAATCCAAATATTAGAACGTAGACGATCGTCCTTCTAATCTCGATCAGCGACATACCGAAGTTTCTATGCTTCTAATGTCGAATGAATACTATATACCGAGACAGAAAGAGAAAGAAAGAGACAGACATAGAAAGAGAGAGAGAAAGAGAAACAGAAAGAGAAAGAGAGAAAGAGAGAGAGTGATTCTCGTTCGTAAGGGGACATTCAAAATGGCTACGCCTGCGCCGAAGAGTTTGACAACGCGATGTCACCTTATAAACATTAAATCCGTTATCTCTCGTTTGATCAACTATTTCCAGTATTTTCTCTTTTCTTTTCTTTTCTTTTCTTTTCTTTTTTTCTTTTTTACTTTTAATTTTTTTTTTCCCCCTTTTTATTCTTCTTCTTCCTTTTTTTTCTTCTTATTCTTGCACTATATAGGATATAAAATTTTGACGAAAGAGCAAAGAAAAAAATAGATAGATAAATAGATAGATAGATAGATAGATAGATAAACAGATAGATAGATGGATGGATAGATAGATAGATAGATAGATAGATAGAAAGAGAAAGAAAATTTCGTTTTTGATTTAGTTTTCGTGTATAAAAAAAAAAAACACCTGAGAAATGAATTTAAACGCGACGCACCACCCGATACATCCTGACGCGTGTGACTACTAACTCTCTCATCTTTATACTTTCTAACGAAACCTTTTTCCTGGCATAACCTACGATATCGATTTATGTCTCTGCGAGAATTACCAACCTGAATGTCCTATGATCGATACTTTTTTTTATATAGATATATTATATATATATATATATACATACTTATTATATATACATATTATACATATATTTTATATAGATATATTATATATACATATATTTATTTTGTAATTCTTCTTGAGAAGATATTCTTTAGCAATTTTTTATTTCCTTTTTCTCTTTTCTTTAACTTTTTTTTAATTTTCTAATGTTTTCCCCTTTAAAACCTTTTGACATATCTCTACGTAAGATAAAGAGGGAGAGAAAGAGAGAGAGAGAGAAAGAGAGAGAGAGAGAGACATTAAATATCTTACAAAATGGCGGTACATAGATTTGTGAATCGATAAAGAACACGAGTACGATGAGGAAATCTGAAGATTCTTTTCATTAGAGAATAATTATAACAAATTAAAATAATTCCTTTGTTTTTTATTACCTTTTTCCATTCCATATCCTTTAATCCTTATTATTCAATTTCTAACAATATGGCGGTATAGAGATTTGTGATCTATACAAATGATAAAAATAGAGGGTTTCATATCTACATATAAATATGTATATATATACATATATATATATATACACATATATATATACACACATATATATACATACATACATATAATTAACGATGTTTATATTCGAATAAATTTTTAAGAAAGAATTCGAACAGTTTGAATAATTAATTATGTTGTGACATTGTGAATTACTCGTCGCATTTGTAGGAACGATCGATTCGAACGTTATTGATTACCGTCCTAACCCCTTCCCATTCTCTATCTTTACCACCACCTCTTTCTCTTACAACCCCAACCTCAACTACCCACTTACCCTCCCCTTACCATCTTTTCTAACACACGCGAACCTATTCGGTATGAGAATACATATTGTACGAGGTAAAAAGAAAAACTCGTAAGCACAAATCGCCTCGATGAAAACCCTAATTTTCTAATCGATATTGTGTAACTATCAAAAAAGATAACAGAGAAAGATAAAAATAGCGTAACGATCGTCAAACAATCGTTAATATGTATATGTATATGTATATGTATAAATGTTTTCTTTTTTTATTTTTGCTTACTATATTTTATTTTTTATTCTATTTTTATCCTATTTGTTACTATTTTTTTACTATCTTTTATTCTATCTTTTTCACTTTTTTGTACTTTTTATTTAATTCGTTAATCTCAACTTGTTCATATACCGATTATTGCTTTTTGCGTTATGTTATTGTTATTATTATTATTATGTTTTCTCTCTTTTTTATTTTTTCGCAAATATTCCTAATGGGCCAAAAGTTTTTATGCCATTATTAAAAATCAATGTATATCTTTTTCGAAATCACTTGGATATAATAGTTAAGGTCGTACCAATTGACAAGCTTTTTTTCTTTATTATAGTATTTGAAATCTGATAAAATAATTGTGTCGACGCAAAAATGTGAAAAAAAAAGTAATCGATTTTTATAAGTCACCAAGGAACTTTCGATGATTATATCAAAAACCTTCAGCATATGTATTATACATGTAACAATGTCAAATCAACAATGTCAAATCGTTTTGTATATCAATCATCATTTTACTGGATTTATATAAACAAGACAATATTATTAAAAAGATAAAAAATATTATTTCTCGTTGAAAACAATATCGTCGAATAATTTTCTATATGTATATATATACACACACATACACAGAAACATATACTTTCCTCGCTTTATTTTACGTACTTCTTAACTCATTTCTATTATTATATTTATATTCTTATTTATTTATCAAATATATTAAATCCTTGTTTATCATCAAATCAATACCAAAACTTATTGTTGTCCATCATAATGCCAGTCAATCGATAAAAAGAAAAAAAAAGGAAAAAGAAATCTCATTTCGAGAATCTTCTATGGTTCTTCGTTCGTGATCTCGACAGATCATTCGTCATGATCATGAGATAAGCTTGATTAATTTCCATGCTTGAGAAAATATTCGATCAGCGATGCGAGATTTCTACAACATGCGATTGTATGATATTATTACAAACAGATTGAAATCACGGCGCAGATGTTTCATTTCCAGGACCGTATTTACGATAAGGCGCAAATTGAAAGCCTTGCTCTTCATGAGGGGGATTTATATGTTAAAATCTTATTCTTCATGGCAAACAACAACAAATATACATATATATATATATAACAGCTTGGAATAAACGCTAAAATCAAAGTCACAGAGAAAGACTAAATAAATAAAATAAAAATTAAAAAAAAGACAAAAATGCATATAAGTATGATTAACTGAAACGAATCCGTTATGTTTTTGAAGGTCTCATAACGATGTTACGCCTTGGATCTTCAAAAGCATAAATACGGCCCTGGTCAACCCCGTGCGGCAGGTGAAACGAAATGCTTCGATGATTGCCTACAAATTCGTACCGTCTCTCTACGGTATTCTTTTCTCTTTTTTTTTTTTCCTTTTTTTCTCTTCTCTCCACCTCCTTCTTCTTTTTGTTTTTCTTTTCATAGATTAAAAAGAAAAAAAAAAGAATAACCATATCGATTCGATTAACGATCTTGGGAAAATCTAATCTCGACGATTTCAATGTCGAAAAATTTATCACGAAACTATGATAACCTATAATTATTATACGTTTTCGCTATATCAGTCGATAAATTATTCTCTTACGCTCTCTGGTAATATCCGGTAGTAAGTGTTTATCGCAATGTTCCTACAGATGTCACCGCTGGTACATCTTACGAATGCAAGATGGCGATAATCGTACTTACATGCCGCGCACATAATTATTACGCGTACGCGAAGGAAAAAAAATGTAATTGAAATCTATTCTCGAGGAAATTCATTTCTATAACTTCTCGTTTTATTTTATTTTTATAGATTGAAATAAAGTAAACGAAGGAAAAAATAACGTAAGAAAGGAAAAAAGAAAAGAAAGAAATGTAAAATCGCAAAAAAGTTTTTCGTTACTCTCGTTACAAGACAAAACGTACGTAATAAATACTTATATTTATTTCCTATACTTCTCTCTCTCTCTCTCTCTCTCTCTCTCTCTCTCTCTCTCGTCGTCTATCTCATGCGAGTAACAAACATTTATTTATTCACTAGCACTATTTCAAACGTTATTTCTCTTTTTATAACCTTACCCTATAATCGTTAAACTGACAATCAAAAAACGAAACAAAAGGGAAAAAGAAAAAACCACCAAGGAAAAAAAAGAACAAGAAAAAGAACGAAGGATATAACGAAGCAATGAAAGAGATCGTTTCTTCGACGTCGTTATAAATCTTACGACCGTGCAAACGTAACGCAAGCGCGAAATAAAATAGACGGAAACCAAAAAAACGTTGGAATGGTGGGGGAAGGGCTCGAGGATAAAAAAAAAACAAAATTGAGAAAAAACGAAGTAAGAAAGTCTGAGGAAATCGTTTCGTACTTCATTCGGGAAGGGATCAAACGATCCTGTTTGCCAATAATTTTTGTTATTTCTTTTATGTTCTACCATACGCGGAACCTCCTCTACCCAACCCCCATCCCATCTTACCCCACCTCTAACACCTCGTTCAAGAAAAAAGTTCTTTTCTAAAAGTTACGCCGCACAGAAAGAAAAAAGTTAAAAAAAAAAAAAAGAAAGAAACACGCATTGCGTTCGAGTCATTTTCTGACTGACATGGGTTTTGTCTGGCGATTCTTTCTTTACTTTTTGTTTTTGTTTTTTCCTTTCTTCTGTCTTTCTTTCTTTCTTCCTTTCTTTTTTTTTTCTTTTTTTTTTTTTGTATCAACCGTCTTACGCCAAAAACGTGATGCGGCGTAGCGTGCGCGTGGCTGTGCGCGCCCCTTTGTACGTATGTATGTATGTATGAATATATAAATGTATGAATGTTGTATTATATATGTAATGTGTGTGTGTGTGTGGTAACGTACGTGTACGTACGAATATATGCATCGGTGCGTGCACGTTGTACGTAAGTATGTATCCTACTTTGTATATTTCTCTTGCATAATTTGTTTTCAACGCAACAGACGCTATCTTCTGGCGCACCCCGATTTTAAGCTTAAAATACTGCTCTACTTTCTTCATTTCTTTTTTGCTTTAATTTCTTCTTTTTTCGGCGACGAGGCTACGGTGAAAAGGAAGAAAGAAAACATTGAGAAATTTCTTTCTCTTTCTCTCTCTCTCTCTCTCTCTTTCTCTCTCTCTCTCTATCTTCCTATCTATCTATCTCTCGTTAGCGAAAAATCATATTTCAATATGGCGTCATTAAAAAAAAAAAAAAACAAAGAAAGAAAGAAAGAAAGAAAGAAAAGAAATATCATGTTTCAATGTGGCCTCATTAAAAAAAAAATAAAAGAGACAAAGAAAAGAAAAGAATGAACAAACAAATTGTAATGAGAGACTAAAGAAATGTAAATCGTAACGAAGCGATGACAACAAATATTTCTTTTATTCTTCATTTTTCTTTTCCGAACACCCACGAACGTGGTTAAAATCCGAATATTTAATTCATACGTGTGTTTACACATATATAATATATATATATATATATATATATATATCATTTTCAATGTATACGTCATGTCAATTCAAAATTATACATGAGTACGTGTGACAGCAAGCGCAAGAGCGCGCGCGCGTGCGCTCATACCTGGATCGCGACATGCGTTTAACGTTGAACAAAAAAAAAATGGAAAAAAAAATAAAATAAATAAAAAAGAGAAAATTCCATTGGAAATCCTATTAAGGCCCCATGCAAATCGTTGCACGGCGTACTTATGCGCGGGAGTCTCATTAAACTATTCAACTACCGTTACAGAGAGAGTCCGTGCACTCGATGTGAGGTGGTTGAACGAAAAAAAAAACATACACACTCAACACACATATGTACGCACGCGCTACGTACGCACGCACGCACGCACGTACGTACGCACGCACGTACGCACGCATGCATATGAAAAAAAAAGATGAAGAAAAAGAAAAAGAAGAAGAAGGAGAAAAAGAAAGAGAAAGAGAGAAAAAAGAGGGGAGAGGAGAGATAGAAAAAAAAAAGAAAGAAAAGAAAAAAAAAAGAAAAATATGCGAACAGGATCGTTCCTTGAGAAATGAAAATAGCGGAGAGCGTGTGAGATAAAGTATACAATTTCACGCACGAAAAGTCGCGGGAAAAATGGCACCGTTCCTATATACCTATACTTACATACATATATACATATATATATATATACACGCATGTATATATATTTATAACATATATATAACATATATACATATTATAATATATATACATATATATATATATATATATATATATATATGTATAGCAGAGAGAGAGAGAGAGAGAGAGAAACACGCAAGTACATTCTAGGCTCACGTTCGTTACGGGGTCAAAGCGAGGCGACTCGCTTTTCCGTAACGCTCTTGGCTCTTTAGCAGAACTCCTCTCTCCGTAGCATAGTGTGCTTTTTTTTCACTGCTCGATCTCCGTCGCAAGCTTACATTTTTTTTTCTCTCTACTTTTTAATTTCCTTTTTAATTTTATTTTGCTTTTAAAGTATAGTAAAGCTTTTCTTAAATAAACAAAGAAATAGAACAAACGAGAAATTTGTTTTTAATTCGATAGCGATAAAGATCTTAGAAACTAGACGCGAGAACGAGACACGAGATACAGAGTTGAGAGACAGAGAGAGAGAGAGAGAGAGAGAGAGAGAGAGAGAGACAGAGAGAAAGACAGAGAAAGATAGATTAGATTCGTTTAACGTGGCAAGTACCGAACTCTCGTGAATTTCCGTCGGTTCTCGGCTACTTCCGGCGCCGCGAGAAGTTGCCCTCTCTAAATCGGACCATTCATTCGAGGGAACGGGAAAAAGCGTGAGGAAGGAAGAAAGAAAGAAAGAAAGAAAGAAAGAAAGAAAGAAAGAATGAATGAGAGAGATAGAGACAAGGAAAGAGAGAGAGAGAGAGAGAACTATTGGACGAGAGCAAGACTCACCTTGATGGAGAAAGAGAGAGAAAGAGAGATAGACTGTGAGAGTAGGAGGGAGACGAAGAGAGAAGGAGCGAAAGAGTGAATGAGTTTCATGGTAGTAGAGAGACGGTGGGAGGAAGAGACGGTGGTGGGGGTGTGGGCGGGGTAGAGGCCGCACCAGGTGCGGATCAATTTATATCGGGACCCTGGCCGTTACTTATCGAATTCTCCAATACGTAAGAACACTTTTTTTTCTTCTTTTTTTCTTTTAATCATAACGCTGATTTTTAATGAGCAAGAATGAAAAGAAAAGAAAAAAGGGGAAAAAAAATGGCAAAAGAAAAAAAAAGAGCGGATGTCGATAATCGTTCTCGTTAATTTCTTCAAATTTTAACATTGTATTTACTGAAGAAGAAAAAAATAACTTGACGAAGAATCGTAGGGAAGGAACCAATTCGCGTTTCTCTTTTCCTATATACATATAAAATGTGTGTTGTGTATTTATATATGTATGTAGGATGTGTACGTAAGTACGTAAGTTTCGAGAGACCACCTCGGTCGACAAGGCCAACGTCGAATGCACTGCGATGCGTTGGAAGGATAGAGAGAGGGATGATTGTGACAGATGGAAAGGATAGAAAGAGATAGAGGAGATGCGTTACGGACAGAGATGCTCGATCGGTTTGATTATATACATAAATCGTATAATTTTGATAATATATGTGTATATGTTGTATATATGTACGTACGTACGTATCTATATACGTATGTACGTAAGTATTTTTCAAAACGTAAATTTGGTTTTGGAATTGATTATGTAAAACTATAATCTCTTTCTCCCTCTCTCTCTCTCTCTCTCGTCCTCTCGTAACACCCTTGGAAAAGAACTTTGTATGGTTTTTGAGGGAAGCAAAAGTGATCACGCGGTAAAGAAAGAAAAGAAGAGAGAAGATAAAAAAAGAAAGAAAAAGGAGAATAAGAAGTAGACAGAGATAGAGATAGAAGTAGAGAGAGAGAGAGAGAGAGAGAGAGAGAGAGAGAGAAAGAGGGAATAAGTGTGTAAGGTTATTCGATATCGAAGGGAGAGAAAAGAATCGATCGTAGGAACTTATAGGAGACTCTCTTGGCGGAGAGCGAGCACGTCGATGACCGTCGACCACCGTCAACGCTCGTGTGTGAGCGGATAGTGTGTGGTGTGTACGGCTCGAGTAGCGCGATTCGCGATCTCTCTCTTTCTCCCTCCTTCTCTCTCCCTCTCTCTCTCTCTCTCTCTCTCTTTCCCTCGATAATGCGGCGGCGACGACGATGACGACGGCAACGGCGGCGGCGGCGGCGGCGGCAACGGCGACGGCCGTTCGTTCGTTCGTTCGAAGAGAGTGGAGAACGAAGGAACGAACGAACGAACGAACGAACGAATGATATGTGGCAACGCCGCAGGTGGCGCTGTTACACCGTAACTCTCTCGCGAAGTTCGCGACCAGTCGTAGTCGTTCGACTGTTCGCGTTGTAAGCTTTAGTAGCTTAGTCCGTGTCGGGTCGGTGAGCCGTGTCGTAGTCACGTTTAAAGTTCCGTCCTCGTAAAAGAAGGGCCCGCGAAGGGCCCGGCGCGATTATAATACGCGATTAACAAAACGATTTACATAGAAAAAAAATCGAATAGGCTAGAAAGAGAAAGAGAGAGAGAGAGAGAGAGAAAGAAAGAAAGAAGTAATAGAAATATTAATTAAGAAGAATACGAAATAAAGAAAGGACGAATTGATCTGTGCTGAAGGATCGAAGTAATCAACCCAGATGTCACGATGACGACTTATTATACGTCATTTACGAGTAATATAATATTATCGATATTTAGATATAATAATTCTTTTTTTACGACGACGAACAACAAACACAAACAACAACAACCAACCAACCAACCGACTTAACCAACTTAACCAACCAACCAACCAACCAATACTCGCTGGTTCTTGCCGAGTTCCGAGTTTGCGGCGTGACGCGCGAAAACCCGTAGTCGAGAGTTTTGCTTCCTTCCTTCCTTCCTTCCTTCCTTCCTTCCTTCCTTGCTGTTATTTTTTTCTTTTTTCCTCTCTCTTTCTCTCTCTTTTTTACTCTAACTCCGAGTCCCGCCCGGATCCCCGCACCCTTCGTCTCTCTGCGTATGGTTGTTGGTCGTGTGGTGTGTTGTGTGCGTATCCTATGTGACACGGAGAAAGGAACCAGAGGAACGAGTTAGAAGTTAACGAACGAGAACGAGAACGACAGAGAGAAAAGAGTAAGAGAGAGAGAGAGAGATAGAGAGAGAGAGAGAAGACATGCATATATATATATATATATATACAAGCTCGTCTCTCTCTCTCTCTCTCTCTCTGTCTCTCTTCGGACGAAGATAGATACGTAAAGAGAGAGAAAAAAAAGAGCGTCGTATTTTCTAGTGTTGTGTTGTGTTGGTGTCGAGGGAATGAGATAAACTCGTGTGCATTGTCGATTTCGAGGAGGCAAATTTTTACATCCCTCTCCTCAAACTCTTCCCCTCTTTCTGTCATATCTCCTTCTCTCTCTCTCTCTCTCTCTCTCTCTCTCTCTCTCTCTCTCTCTCTCTCTCTCTCTCTCTCTCTCACTCTCGTTCGTCCAAAAGGAGTAGGGTGGGGTGGGATGGGAGCGAGGGCGGGGACGAGTGAAAGAATAAGACGAAAAACGAGAGAGAAAAAAAGAGAAAAAAGAAGTGAAAAAAGAAAGCAAGGAAGAAGGAAAAAAGCACTTTTTCGATCGAAAACATTCGATTAAAAGAAGAAGGAGTAAGACGATTTTTCCTAGAGTAGGAAGAATAAGGAGCGCCGCTGACGTTCGAGTGTCGTTTCTTTCTCTCTCCGTTTCCCGTGGTGGAATACGCGAGGCTCCTCGAGTGACTCCTCTCTCTCCCTCTCTCTCTCTCTCTCTCTCTCTGTTCTGTCTGCCTTTCTGCTGTGTGTGTATGTGTATTTGTGTGGACGACGTACTTATCATACTTTCTCACTTCACAACCAGAAAAGGAGGATCTTTTTCTCTATCTATCTTTCTCTGTTTCTCTCTCTCTCTCTCTCTCTCGTCTCTCTGTATCTCTATCTATCTATCTATCTATTTATCTATCTATCTATCTATTGAAAGAAAGAAAGAAAAACTGACACGCGTTTTGGCGAGACGAATTTTTTCTTCGTCGATTATTCGTCGGATTAATATGCGCCTATGCGTGCGCGTGAACCGTGTACGTTAGGTTTGCGTTTGCGTGCACGGTGCGTGTTTTGTTAGAGAGACATCAGCGAGGCAGTAACAGCAATAGTAATAGCGATGTAACAGTAACAGTAACAGCGAACGACAACGACACACTGATATCAACAGTAACACCAGTAACAGTAACAGCAGCAGCACCACGCATTCGCCAGAGAGAAAAAGAGAGAACGATAGATAGATAGATAGATAGAGATAGATAGGTTGATAGAAAGAGAGAGAGAGAGTGAGAGAGAGAGAGAGAGAGAGAGAGAGAGAGAGAGAGAGAGAGAGAGAGAGAGAGAGAGAGACGGCACGCGCGCACTCACGTACAACGCGCGAACGAGAGCCCTCGTTGGTCCGTGCCCTGCGATAGTGCTGGGAGTGTCTCTTCTGCTTTCTCAGGCCCCCGATAGCAGCTAAGAAAGTGTTTCGAGAGACAGAGAGAGAGAGAGAGAAAGAGATAGAGATAGATAGATAGATAGATAGATAGATAGATAGATAGATAGATAGATAGAGAAGGAAAGCCGACGTTTTTTTTTCTTTTTTTATTTAGAAGAAAAATAAGAGGAGTGCCAGCCAGCAGCAGCAGCAGCACCAGCACGAGCACCAGCAACAGCAGCAGCCAGCCAGAGAGCCAGCCAGGCAGCCAGTCAGCAGCAACAGCAACAGCAGTACGGTGCGTCGTGTGTGTGCGTGCGCGCGTGTGCGTGTGTGTGTGTGTGTATGTGGACATGGGAGATTCTTCTTCGTGGGGTGCTGTAAATTACTAAGAGGAAGAGGAGAAGGAGGAGGAAGAAGAAGAAGAGGAGGAAGAGAAAGAAATTTAAAAAAAAAAATAGTAAAGAAGAAAGAAGAAGAAAAGAAAAAAAGGATATAGAGGAGTGGGGGATATATAAAGATATCGTGCGGGAGTGCAACTTATAATACGACGCGACGACGACGACGACACAACGACAACGATCAACAACGATCGACGAGAAAGATATATATATATATATATATTATATATATATATAAATAAAAGAAAGAAGTTTTCTTTCCTCCTTTCTCTTTTCTCTATTCTTTCCTTTTTTTTTCTTTTCTTTTCTTTTCTTTCATTCCGAATCGACACGTTTGATACGGAAGAAGAAATCCCCTTTGCCTTTCTTCCGGTCTACGGTAGTATCGTCTCGTCGTCGTCCCTTTTTCTCTCGTCGCGCGACGAGAAGTGGAGAGAAGAGAGATAAAGGTTAGGTTAGAGCCGGCTCTCTCGATCTGTCTGTCTCTTTCTCTTTCTATCTATCCCTCCCTCTCTCTCTCTCTCTTTTACTCACGTACACGTATATATATATATATACATATATATATCTCTTCGTCTCATCGTTGACGTGTATATTCTCTCTCTCTCTCTCTCTTTCTCTTTCTCTTTCTTTTCTCTTTTCTTTCTACTTTATTATACGTGTGTTGGGTGCGCGTGCGCTCGCTTGTACCACCACCGAAGCGTGAGGCGGTAAATACAACACATTCGAAGAAGAAGGAGAAGAAGAAGAAGAGGAAAACTGAACGAAGAACGAAGAGTGAAGAAAGAAAGAAAGAAAGGAAGGAAGGAAGGAAGGAAGGAGACACGAATGCCGATCGCCGGTAGAGTTCTGGTTGCTGGAACCGCGGCCCATTGCCTGTCTTCCGCCGTTGGCATGCTTCGATTCCTCGCCAGACTTTCAGGTTAGCGCACCCTTCGAAATATCCCCGTACTCTCTACGTAACGCGCGAGCGCGACGACGGAAACGCATGTACGTCGTACGAAAGAGTGTGTGTACGTACTATATATCTCTTTCTCTTTCTCTCTCACACACGTTCTCACTCATTCACTCACTCACTCACGGTTATATTATTTTTATGTTTTAAATACATCTTGTCTCATACGTATATTTTTTTATTGATACACACACACACACACACGTTTATCTTCAAATTCGCATCTCTTTTTTTCTCTCTTCGATCTTAGGAAAAGAAAATTTGTCGATTTAACCTCAAATTCGTGTGTCATATATCTACACATTTTACGTCTCATTATTATTATTATTATTATTATTATTATTATTATTATTATTATTATTATTATTATTATTATTATTATTATTATTATTATTGTGATCATCATTATCATTATCATCATCATCATCATTATTATTATTACATAGATTTTATACGTTTTGTTAGTTTGTCTCTCTTTCCAATCTAAAATTCTTATCTTTTTCTCTGCAATCAAAGAAGAACAAAATTTAGGTATATTTATCATTAATTAATCTCTATCTTTCTGTCTATCTTTTTCTTTATATCTGCGAATTTGTATCTTTTATCTCACCCAATCAAAGAAGAAACAAATTCGTCGATTTAACCTCACTCTCTATTTGGATATTTTACGTTCATATCGCATCTCTTTCAAATATGCATGATTTTAGATATATAACACATTAATCTCTATTTTTTTTCTTTTCTATTTCGTTGATATGCTTTATCTCTTTTTAATGAAAGCGAAACCAAAATTTGTTAATTTAACCTCACTTTTTACTTACATATCTATAACACACACACACACACACACACACACTATACATCGTATTTCTTTTAGATACGAATGATAATACATTAGTTTCTCTCTCTCTTTCTCTCTCTCTCTCTCTCTCTCTCTCTCTTTCCAATCAAACAGAAAAGAAAATTTGTTTTCAATATAACCTCAATTGTACACCTCTTTTCGATAGCATGAACTCTATACGTGCAGCGTATAATTATCGGTCGGTCGTGTTGCCATGTTGCGTCCTTCGTCCAGTACTAAACAGAAAGAGATAGATAGACAGAGAAAAGGATTAGATGTACTTGCGTCGATCGCGAGTCGTAGTTCCATCGTAACCATCCGGGAAAAAAATATACTCGGAACTATCATTAGAGAGAGAGAGAGAAACGAAGACCTCTCTTTCTCTCTCTCTCTTTCACACACACACAACATATGAGAGAGGGAGGGAGAGGGGGAGAGAGAGAGAGAGAGAGAGAG